>NW_006922720.1:263678-264298 GCF_000298275.1 Orycteropus afer afer | reverse complement strand
GCACTTCCTCCAGGAAAGATCTGTTAGTTCTTTTAGCAGTCCATGGTACTTTCAGCATTCTTTGCCAGCACCACAACTCAAAAGCATCAACTCTTTTTCAGTCTTGCTTATTCATTGTCCAGCTCTCATATGCATATGAAGCAATTGGAAATATCATGGCTTCTGTCAGACCCACCTTAGTCCTCAAGGAGACATCCTTGCTCCTCAGCACTTGAAACAGTTCCTTCAAGGCTGACTTTCCCAATGCTACATGTCATCTAATGTTCTGACTGCTGCTTCAATTGGCATCGATTGTAGAACCAATCAAAGTGAATTCCTTGACAACCTCAATCTTCTCTCCATTTATTGTGATGCTGCTCATTGGTCCAGTTGTGAGGATTTTTGTTTTCTTTATATTGAGAGATAATCCGTACTGCAAACGGTATTCTTCAGACTTCATCAGTAAGTGCCTCAAGTCATCCTCACTTTCAGCAACAAATTTGTATCATCTGCATATCTCAGATTGTTAGTGATTCTTCCTCCAATCCTGATGCCATGTTTTTCTTTATATAGTCCAGCTTCTCGGATTATTTGCTCAGCATATAGTTTGAATAAGTATGGGGAAAGGATATAACCCTGAC
>NW_006922720.1:260362-261958 GCF_000298275.1 Orycteropus afer afer | reverse complement strand
AGTAGATCATATGATTGTCTGATTCAAAATGGCAAAAAACAGTCCATTTCAGTTCACTAATGCTGAGAATATCAATCTTCATGTGTTCCATTTCATTTTTTACAACTTTCAATTTTCCTAGATTCATACTTTGTACATTCCATCTTCCGATGATTAATGGATGTCTGCAGCTGTTTCTCTTCAATTTGAGTGGAGCCACATCAGCAAATGGCATTCTTGAAAGCTTTATCTTATCCATAGGAGTAAGGCTTGGTTTACTCAGGTGATGCATCTCTTTCCCAATCCCATTTTGAGAACCTTCTAACCTAATTGGACTATTCAAAAAGTTGTGTGGTAGTGTATCAAACAGTGTTTCTTTTCTATTCATAAGGTTTTCACTGGCCAATTATTTGAGAAGTGGATGGCCTCTTCCTTCTTCCTAGTCTGTCTCAGTCTGTAAACTGGCTAACACCTGTGCACCATGTGCATCCCGCTGGGTTAGAAACACCAATTGCTCAGCCTCAAAACTTACATCAACCCATCACCATGGTAGGGCAAACTGATAGACAAGTTTGCCTCCCTGTAGGGAACCTCTATCAACATTCTTCAGGGATATGGAAAAACCAATCACTAACTTTATATGGAAAGGAAAGAGACCTCAGATAAGCAAAGCACTTTTGCACAAGAAAAACAAAGTATGAGTTCTCACACTGCCTGATCTAAAAATCTACTATAAAGCCACAGTAGTCAAAACTGCCTGGTATTGGTTTAATGATAAATACATAGATAAATGGAATAGAATTGAGAACCGAGAAATAGATCCATCAACTTATAGGCAGCTGATCTTTGACAAAGTCCCAAAATCCATTAAATGGGGAAAAGAATGTTTCTTTAATAAATGGTGCAGGAAAACTCGAGATCCATTTGCAGAAAAATGAAACAAGATCTGTACCTCACACCATACACAAAAATGAAAGCCAAAGACTTAAATGTGAAACCTAAAACTATACAGTTCCTCAAGGAAAATCTAGTGGGCACATTTAAGGGTCCTTGTATATAGCATAAATACACTATCAAGCATAACTCAAATGCACAAACAGCAGAAGAGAAACCAGATGATTGGGACCTTCAAAAAATTAAATTTTTATATGCTTCCAAAGACTTCTCCAAGAGTCAAAAGAGAAACAACAGATTGGGAAAAATTATTTGGTAATAACGTACCTGACAAGGGACTTATGTCTAGAATGTCTAGAAAACTCCAACACCTCATTAACAGAAAGACAAAAAAATCCAATAAAAAATGGGCAGGAGACATGAATAGACACTTCACCAAGGCTGATATTCAAGCAGCCAACACACATATGAAGAAATGCATATGATCATTAGCTATTGTTGTTGTTCAAATCAAAACAACAATGACATACCATATTGTTCCAGCACTAGTAGCAAAGTTCAACAAGACAGAAAATAACAAATGCTGGCGAGGTTGTGGAGAGATTGGGACTCTCATACACTACTGGTGGGACTGTGAAATGGTACAACCATTGTGGAAAGCAGTATGGTGATTCCTTCAAAAGTTGGAATTAGAAATACCATTTGACCCAGCCATTCCATTAC
>NW_006922720.1:259413-260101 GCF_000298275.1 Orycteropus afer afer | reverse complement strand
TGTTTCATTTTTCTACAGGTGGATATCCAGTTTTACCAGCACCATCTGTAAAAAAGACTGTCTCTTCTGCATTTCAAGGGGTTTGGCCCTTTGTCAAAGATCAGTTGTGCATAGATGGTCTATATCTGGACTTTTGATTCTGTTCCATTGCTCTGTCTATCATTGTACCAATACCATGCTGTTTTGACTATTGTGGCTATATAGTAGTTCTTAAGATTTGGGAGTATGAGATATTTCTTTATTTTTCTTCTTCAGAAATGCTCTGCTTATTTGAGGTCTCTTTCCTTTCCATACAAAATTAATAATTTATTTTTCCATGTCCTTAAAAATTTTGTTGAAATCTGGATTTGGATTGCATTAAATGTATATATTGCTTTAGTTAGTATTGACATTTTCACAATGTTTAGTATACCTATCCATGAACAAGGTAGGCTCTTCCGTTTATGTAGTACCCTTGTTGTTTCTTGTAGCAGTGCTTTACAGTTTTCTCTGTATAGGTCTTTTGTGTTTCTGGTGAGGTTTATTATTCTATATTTTAATCTTTTTCACAGCGATAGTAAATGGTATTGTTTCCTTTATTTCTTTATCAGAGGATTCCTTGTTGGTATAGAGAAATGCAACTGATTTTTGTATGTTGATCTGGTATCCTGCCACTTTGCTGAACCTCTCTATTAGTTCCGATAGTTTT
>NW_006922720.1:257442-258913 GCF_000298275.1 Orycteropus afer afer | reverse complement strand
ATAGAGCCTGGTGGAACCACTGAGACTATAGCCCCTAGCTGCCCTTCTGGTCTGGAATTGAACCCACATCTGTGGTTTCCAGCCAAACAAGATACAGGTGTATGAGGTGAACATTTACCTCAAGTAGATACACTCCTTGGAGAGAAAATCATGGGAGAAAGAGGGGCTGCTTATCACAGGGAGACAGCTTAGGGGGCATGAATATATGGGGAGATGGACACTGGGAAGAGTCCAATAGACACTGGGAGGAACCAATAGAACTATTGGGAGGAAGTGAGAGGGCAACTGTTGCAATCTGGTAAACTGTGGTCAATGACATAAGACGAAGTATATGTGAACTGCTGTATAGAAAGTGAATTTGCTCTGTAAATCTTCACCCAAATCACAATTTAAAAAAAAGTAAATATTACCATTATTTAAACCTATGCAACAACCACCACAGTCAAAGATGAGAAAATTAAAGATTTCTACTAATTTCTCCAGTCTGAAATTGATTGAAAATTCAATCAAGATATATTGATTATGACTGGTGACTGGAATCCAAAAGTGGGAAACAAGAGCTATGAGTAGTTAGAAAATATGACGTTGGTGATAGAAATTATGCTGGAGATCAAATGAGATAATTTTGCAAGTCCAATGACTTATTCATTGCAAATACCTTTTTTCAACAATATAATTTATGACTACACATGTGGACTTGAGCATATGGAAGACACAGGAATCAGTTTGAATGCATCTGTGGAAAAAGATAATGTAGAAGTTCAATATCTTCAGCCAAAACAAGGCCAGGAGCTGATTGTGGAACAGTCTATCAACTGCTCATATGCACATTCAAGCTGAAGTTAAAGACAATTAAAACAAGTATGTGGAAGCCAAAATATGACCTTAAATATATCCCTCTTCAATTTAGAGACCATCTAAAAATTAGATTTGATGCATTGAACACCAGTGACCAAAAACCAGAGGAATTGTGGGATGATATCTTCAGCCAAAACCAGGCCAGCACTTTCCCTTGTTACCCTCCTGAGAGGGATCGGGTCTCTGGGAGCAAGGTAAGCATGGGTGGGCTTGTGCTTAGTCCCCAGGAGTGAGGTAAGCACGGATGGGCTTGTGCTTAGTAACCAGGAGTGAGGTAAGCATGGGAGGGCTTGTGCTTACTGATCTGCACTGAACACTTTCCATTGTTACCCTCCTGAGAGGGACCAGGTCTCCAGGAGAAAGGTAAGCCCAGGCGTAGCACAAAGTAGCAGGCCGGAAGAGCAGGAGAAAGGGATATAACCCAGGGAGCCAAAGAGAAGAGCAATCAGACAAAGGGATTAGGTGAGGAGGGGAAACTCAGGCCCGCCCAGAGTAGCAGGCCAGAAGAGCAGGAGAAAGGGGATTAAAACACAGGAAGCCAGACAGAGGAACAGTCAGCCACAGGGACCCAGGTGGGGATGATACGAGAGGTCTCCAACAGCAGGACAAACTT
>NW_006922720.1:247265-254511 GCF_000298275.1 Orycteropus afer afer | reverse complement strand
ACAAATAGAGATAGTATTAATTCCTCTTTGCCAATGTGTATGCCTTTTATTTATCTTTCTTGCATTATGGCCTTGGCCAGGACTTTGAATACAATGTTAAATAGAAGTGGTGATAGAGGGCATCCCTGCTGTTTCCCGTTCATAAGGGAAATGTCTTCAGTCTTTCTCCATTAATAATAATGTTGGCTGTTGGCCTTGCATATATATGCTTTATTATGTTGAGTAATTTCCCTTCTATTCCTATTTTGCTGAGAGTTTTAAACAAGAATGGATGTTGGAATTTATCAAATGCCTTTTCTGGATCAATTGATATAATCATATTTTTTTTTCCCTTTGTTTTGTTTATGTGGTGGATTCCGTCGATTGATTTCTCTTGTTGAACCAACTTTGTTAACCTGGTGTGAATCCCACTTGGTCCGGATGTATTATTTTTTTTGATATGTTAGTGGATTCTGTTGGCCAGTATTTTGCTAAAGTTTTTTTATGTCTATGTTCATGAATGATATTGGTCTGTAGTTTTCCTTTCTAGTGTTGTCTTTTCCTGGTTTTGGTATTAGTGTTATGCTTGCTTCATAAAGTGAGTTTTGGAGTACTCCATCTTTTTCCATGTTCTGGAATAGCTTGAGCAGCATAGGTGTGAACTCTTCTCTGAATATTTGATAGAATTCTCCAGTGAAGCCATCTGGGTCAGAGCTTTTTTTGTGTGTGTGGGATTTTTTTTTTTTTTTTGACCTGTTCAATTTCTTCCCTTCTTATGGGTTTGTTCAAGGTTTCTATTTCTGAATTGAATAATTGAGGTAGATCTTGTGTTTTTATAAACCAGTCCATCTCTTCTAGATTCTCATATTTATTGGTGTAGAGTTTTTCATAATATTCTGTCAGTGTCTTCTTTATTTCATTTGGTTCTGTTTTGATGATACATTTTCATTTACAATTCTTATGATTTGGATCTTCCACTTCTTTTCTTTTGTTAGGTCTGCTAATGGTTTATGGATTTTTTTACTCTTTTTGAAGAACCAGCTCTTTGTTTTGTTGGTTTTCTCTATTTTTTTCTGTTTCATTTATTTCTGCTCTGATCTTTATTATTTCCTTGCTTCTAGATACTATAGGATTCTTTTGTTGTTCTATTTCTAGTTGGAGTTCATGAGTTAGAGTGTTGGTTTTGTTTCTTTCTTGTTTTTTGATGTATGCATTTATTGCCATGAACTGTCCTCTAAGTACTGCTTTAACTGTGTCCCATCGCTTTCATTCTCATTAGGTTCTAGGAATTTTTTTATTATTATTATTTCTGTTTTTATTTCTTCTGTAACCCAGTAGTTTTTGAGCAGTGAGTTGTTCAGCTTTCATATGTTTGATGCTTTTCCTTGCTTGTCCTATTATTAATTTCTAGTTTTATAGCATTGTTGTCTGAGAAGATGCTTTGCAGTATTTTAACGGTTTTGAATTTATTGAGCCTTGTTTTATGTCCTAGAATACGGCCTATTCTGAAGAAGGGTCCATGTGCAGTGGAAAAGAATGTGAATTGTGTTTTTGTTGGCTGAAATGCTCTGTATATGACTATAAGTTTCAGTTGGTTGATTGCATTGTTGAGTTCTTCTGTATCCTCATTGAGATTTTTTCCGGTTGACCTGTCCCCTTTGAAAGTGGTGTGTTAAAATCTCCTACTACTATTGTTGAGTTGTCTATTATCTCTTTTAATTCAGTTAATATTTGCTTCACATATTTTGGGAAGCTTACATTGGGTGCATAAATATTTTATTATTGTAACAACTTCTTTGTCAATTGACCCTTTCAGGATCATATAATGTTCCTCCTCTCTTATGATGTTTCTCACTTTAATGTCTATTTTATCGGAAATCAATATTGCTACTCCTGCCCTTTTTTGTTTCCATTGGCTTTGTATATTCTTTTCCATACCTTAACTCTTAATTTTTTTTTATCTTTGTGTTTAAGGTTTGTCTCTTGTAGGCAGAATATCGATGGGTCTTCTTTTCTTATCCAGTCTGCCACTTTTTTTTTTTTTCTCTTGATAGGTGCATTTAGTCCATTCATATTGAATGTAATTAATGATTGGTGTGAATTGATTGCTGTCATTCTATTGTAATTTTTTGTCATGTTGTTGGTGTTTCCTTGGTCCATATACATTTCTGTGCTGAGTTCAATTTGTTAGCTAATACTTTCTCCCTTTTCTTCTTTATAGTTGGTTTTGTGCTTACTAAACCCATATGTTCTCTTCTTTCTGGATATGCTTAGAAGAATTGTTACTTTTCTCTGTGATTACCTTGGAGTATTCTTATCTCTACATTTTTAGAACACTGCATGCTGTGAAGACAGTGTCCTGTTTTCCTCTCCATTTGAGGGTCTGTACCTAGAAGTTTTATTCCCTCTGATAGGTTAGTTGCTGTTGTTGTGTCCTGATTGTGCTCTTTGGTTTTTAAAGTACAGTGCTTTATGGTCTTATTTTTTTAGTTCTATTTCTGATTTGGCTTTAGTGCTGATGACAAGTAACCTGGTTTTATTGATCTCTGTTGTGTGTTCTTTATTGGAAAGACTTCCTTAATCATTTCTTGTAGGTTTGTTTGGTTTTCAAAAAGACACTTAATTTCTGTTTGTCTGAGAATGCCTTGATTTCACCCTCATATATGATGGAAAATTTAGCTGGATATAGGATTCTTGGTTGGAATTTTTTTTTTTTTCTTTCAGTGTTTTATATGTTGGTCCCATTGCCTTTTTGCCTGCATGGTTTCTGCTGAGTAATTGGAGCTCAGCCTAATTGTTTGATTATTATAAGTAGTATTTCTTTTTCCCAGGATGCTCTCCAAATTTTTGTCTTTGGTTTTGGAAAGTTTGATTATAATATGCCTCAGTGCTTTTCTTTTGGGACCTATCTTGTGTGGGGTTCTATGAACTTCTTGGAAAAATATATTCTCTTCCTTCATGATATAGGGGATGTTTTCTGTTAGAAGGTCTTCCACAATTTTCTCAGTGGTCTTTTTCGCCCCTCCTTGTTCTATAATTTCAGCGAATCTCATAGTTTCATCTCATGTCATCACATATAAATCCTAGGTTATCTTCACTTCTCTTAAATCTTTGTAGGATTTTTCTTCATACAGGCTAGTGTCCAGGGATCTGTCTTCTTGTTGGGATATGTATTCTTCAGCCAGTTCTAATCTACTCTTTTTTGCTTCTACTGTGTTGTGTAATTCTGTCCTTTTGGTTCTCATGCTCTGCATTTCAGTAGACATCTTCTGCATTTCTAACTGCTGTTTTGGTGTTAGTTCTGATTGGACATTAATCTTAATATTCTATTCCTCAATGATTTTCCTGAATTCTTCCAGGGAACTGTCTGTGTTCTCCTTGTTTCTGTTTGGGCTTTCCTTAGGCTCTTGTCTAGCTCTATAAACATATCTTCTAAATTCCCTGTCAGATAATTCTATTGCCTCATCTTCCTCCATGTATAATTAGACCATTGTTTGTGGTTTTGCTTCTAATGCCTTGTCCTGTTCTTTCTTTCTTTCTTTTTTTTTTTTTTTTTTGAGATTGCCTGTTGTTTGCTAGACATTTTGAGGTTGTCTTTCACTGTTGGTTATGTGGTAAGTGTTGGTTACTCTTGGCTTTATGGTTTAATATTTTGAAAAGCTGAAATTGGTGCATTTTATTTTATTTTAGATTATTATTGATTCAGGTATGCTGGGTCACTCTGAAGTTTTCTTTGTGATTGTGGAATCACTGTGTGGAATGTAGCTATGTGTTTCTCTTTGTCATAAAGAAGGTTTAGAGTTCAAACCAGGAGGATTTTTGTTGGCTGAATATGGTTTCTTCTATTGAATGAGTGGAGTTATTGGTGGAGAAGGTGGGAGCGGAAGAAGGAAATCTTGCTTTTGCTAGGGTTGGGTCTAGAGCTTTGAGTTGGCTGCTACTGATGATGTCATACTGCTATTTACAAGCCCGTGGCTCAATTTCAGGAAAGATTCCTGTTGTTAGGGTGTCACCAATTTCCACCAGGCTCAGACACAGGCAAAGACCCTGCTCTTGAGACCCCTCGGTGACATAAAGCTGATCCAAGGTAAGTTCCCAAGTCTGCACTCAGCCACAGATATTAATCTCTCCACCTGCCTGCCTGCAGCAGTGGTCCAACCCACTCACACCACAATTGGCTCAGGTATTTGTTCATTCACTCACCTGTGGTGATAAAGATGCACGTAGTTTCAGCTGTGCTGTAGTCAGGAGAGTGACTGCTAGTAAACTGTGGTCCTGATATTAGTGATAAAGACAAGCACAGACCTCCCAATGTCACTTAAGCTGACCCAAGACTATTCAGTGACCCACTGAGGGAGTAACGAACTCACCCTCCTGGAGTACCAGTGAGCTCTCAGCTTGGGTTTCAATGGTGCTGCATGTGCCCATTTGCACCTAGCTTACCCAAGTTACCAATAAAATCAGGTGCTGAAGGTAGATCCTTGGGGTGTTTGCTGGTATGTTGGTGTGGTTGCTGGTATGTTGATTTGGGATGTCTTCTGCCTTGACCCAGGGAGGTCTCTAATGGCCTTTCTCTGCTGCCTACCAGCTTTCTGCCAGGTAGATGTTCTTTAATTTATTTTCCTGTGCCTTTCCTCTAATTCTACTCCTCTGTGTTTGGTGCACTCTGATTCAGTGAGCTGTTTGGTGCACTCTGATTCAGTGAGCTGTTCAGAGCACCAAAATCCTTAATTCAAACAGCTGTACCTAGTTTATTAAGCACTAAAATGCTAGAGGGAAATAGCGTGGTGATTACTGATGAGACTCCATTTTGAATCCTCCTCTCTTTTGTATTTCTAATGAGTCCTCTCTATATATATCCTTCAGGTAAGCAGGTTTGTTTATTTTCCCACTTGTTTAATCTGCTGTTTTTCCCCATCTTCACTACAACTGATACTTTATCTTCTCCTTAGTTGGTCATAACTCCAGTATCATTATTTCTGTCTGCTTTACCCAGTTACTCAGTTATTACCTTGGTAAGGATCAAACATGCATGTTATAGGTATGATACCATCTTTCTAGCTGTCCCAAAGGTTTTGGGAAATTGTATTTTCATTCTCATTTGTTTCTAGGATTTTTTTTTTCCTCCCTGTACTTTATTTCTTTTGTTACCCAGTAGTTTTTGAGCAGATTTTATTCAGTGTCCACACATTTAGTTTTTCTCCCTTGGTGTTCCTATTATTGATTTTGAATTTTATAGCACTGCAATCTAAGTAGATGTTACGTAGTATTTCAATTTTTTTTAAAAAATTTTTTGAAGCTTTTTGTGTGTCCTAACATATGGACTATTCTGGAGAATGAACCAGGTGCAGTGGAGAAGAATGTGTGTTGTGGTTTTGTTGGGTGGAGTGTTCTGAATATGTCTAGGAGATCAAGTTGTTGAGTTCTTCCATATCTTTGTTGAGTTTTTTTTTTTTTTTCTGTCCCTCCTTGAGAGTGGTGTGTTAAAGTCTCCTACTACTATTGTAGACTTGTCTGTTTCTCCTTTTAGTTCAGTTAATATTTACTTTATATCTTTTGAAGAACTTTCATGGGTGCATAGATATTAATTATGGTGATATTTTCTTGGTTAATTTATTTTTAACATAGTATAGTGTCCTTCATTGTCCCTTATGCTGGTTTTCATCTTACAGTCTATACTACCTGAAGTTAATATTGCCATTCCTACTCCCTTTTGGTTGTCATCAGCTTCATATACTTTTTCTCTCTCTTGATTTTTAATTTATTTTTATCTCTATGTCTAACATGGGTCTCTTGTAGGTGACATACTGATGAGTCTTTCCCCCCCCCCATCTAATCAGCCACTTTTTTTCTCTTTGCTGATGCATTTAGTCTCTTCACATTGAGTGTAGGTAGGTATGAGTTTATTGCTGTCATTCTCTTGTGCTTTTATTGTTTTCTTGATAATTACTTTGTCCTAAATATTTATCTGTGCTAAGTTCATTTTTTCATGAAATGTGTTTTCTCTTTTCTTAATTATTGCTGGTTTTGTGTTTACTAAGCCTTTGTGATTTTCTTCTTTCTCAGTTGGTTAAAAGCTTTGTAAATTTTCTTTGTGGTTATTCTAAAGTAAATTCGTTTCTCCCTACTTTGGAACAGTGTGTTCTATAAAAATATTGTCCTGTCTTCCTCTTCATCTGGAGGTTTTCAAATGAAAACTTGTGTTCCCTCTATTTGATGTGTTTCTGTTGTTGTCTGTAGATTGACTCTGTTATTTGTCTATGTACATTGTGTGTGTCTCTGTGTGTGTATGTGAGCTTATTTTGAGAATCTTCTTCTGGTTTGATTTCTAAGTGGTGATGTCAAGTATCTTGATTTTAATTTGTTGTTCTCTGTTATATATTCTTTATTGGAAGGACTCCGTTTAACATTTCTTGTGGGGCTGGTCTGGTTTTTAACAAATTCCTTCATTTTTGTTTATCTGAGACTGTCTTGATTTCACCCTCATATTTGAGGGATGGTTTGTTTGCATATGTAATTATTAGTTGGTCTTTATTTTCCTTCAAGATTTAGTATATGCCCTCTCATTCCCTTCTTGGCTACATGGTTTCTGCTGAGAAATCAGAACTTAGTCTTATTGATTGTGTGTTGTATGTAAAATTTCATTTTTCCTGAGCTTCTTCCAAGATCCTTTCTTTATCTTTGATTTTGGAGAGTTTGATTATAATATGTCTCAGTGAATTTCTCTTGGGGCCTGTCCTATATAGGGTTTGTTGGATTTGTTGGACAGATAACTTTTCTTCCCTAATGATATGAGGGAATTTTTCCATTAGCAAGTCTTTGACAATTTTCTCAGTATCTTATTTATTTATTTATTTAGCCTCCTCTTCTTCTAGTATTCCAATCTGGCATATGCTTTATTTTCATATCATACCATATAACTCTTAGTTCTCTTCATTACTCTTAAATCTTTATTCTGATTTTTCTTCACACTTGCTGGCCTCAAGGGATTTGTCTTCTAGTTGGGAAATGCATTATTTACCCAGCTCTAGTCTACTCTTTTATCCTTCCACTTTGATGTTTCCTATCTCTCTAATTTTGATGTTCATTTTCCAGATTTCTAATTTTTTTTTGTTTGTTTTTTGCAATGAGTTATAATTGGGTGTTTATTGTGTTATTTTCTTTTGAAATGGTTTCCTGAATTATTTCAAGATATTTTCTGTCTTCTCACTGATTCTGTTTGTGTTTTCCTGGAGCTCTTGGAGAGTCATATATATATAAAATTTTT
>NW_006922720.1:245045-246440 GCF_000298275.1 Orycteropus afer afer | reverse complement strand
TATCTTTAATTGCTAGTTATGTATGTATTGATTTGTTTCACCCTGATTTTATGTTTTACTATATCTGAAAGTGTGAAGCATACGTATTTTTTAGGTTATTACCTCAGCTGTACTTGGTTGCTCTCCAGCTTTCTTTGTGTTGGTGGTATCACTGGTGGGGATGTGGGGGCTTGTCTGTGTTCCTCATGAAGGGGATTTGGAATCCAGTTGAGCAGGTGTTGTCCTCCATATATCATTGATTTTGTGGCACAGGACTCAATTGTATTAGCTGTTCTGAGGTGTTCAATGTAATAACTCCTGTTGCATCATGTAAATTTATGTGTTCCTTTTATTGGATGAGGCAGGGGAGAAGAAAAAAAAAAAAAAAAGAAAGAGAATAGAACAGAAAATAAATAAATAATAAGTGCCAGTAGAGAGTCCTCATTTTCTGCCTTTGGGAAAAACAGCAAAATCAGTGCTGCCAGCCTAGGGAGTACAGTTTGTGTCTTCCTGAGTTGTCTACAAGGATGACGTACTATCAGTCAAAGACCAATGACTCAAAATAAACAGGAAGGGGATTCAAAATGGAGTCTAATCAGTAATCACCACATTATTTCCCTCTAGCATGTTAGTGCTTGAAAAACTAGGTATAGCAGTTTGAATTAGGGATTTTGATGCTCTGAAAAGCTCACTGAGTCAGAGAACAGCAAACTCAGAAGACTAGAATTAAAAGAAAGGTACACGGGAAAAAACAAAAGAAGATCCATCCCATGGAGTGTCAACAGGCAGCCAAGAAAGGCCATTATATACTTCCTTGAGGAAGTGACTGGCTGGTGAATATGGCCATCCAAGACCTCCATGGGTCAGGACAGAAGACATACCATAGCAGCGTATGAGTGACCACACCAACATACCAGTGATCACCCCAAGGATCTACCTTCAGTACATGATTTTATCTGTAATTTGGTTTGGCTAGGTGCAAACAGGCATGTCCAGCACCAATGAAACCCAAGCAGAGAGTTCACTTGTTCTCCAGGAGGGGGGCTCACTACCCCCTCACCATGTTGCTGAATAGGCGTGGGTCAGTTTAGTGGCACTGAGAGGTCTGCACTTGACTTTATCATTAATATTGGGACTTCAGATTACTAGCAGGCACTCTCCTGACTCCAGTGAAGCTTAAGTGAAGTGCATCTTTGGCACTACTGTTAGGCAGAATAAGAGGAACTCCTGAGCCAATCACAGTCTGGGAGGGCTGGGTCAGAACTGTGGGTGGGCAGGCTAGAGAGAAACTCCCCCAGTGGGTCACAAAGCCTGGAAGTTGCTTTGGGCCAGATTTCTGGAATCAAGTTGCCTCAGGAACTGGGGTTTTTGCATGTGTCTGAGTCTGGCAGAAACTAGTGAACACCTAACAACCGT
>NW_006922720.1:241165-244940 GCF_000298275.1 Orycteropus afer afer | reverse complement strand
AAATCAAACAAAACAAAACAAAACAAAAACACAGGCTATGACAATAGAAATAAAATCCCAAACAAAAGTCTCATGAAACATGGAGGAAGCGGAGGCAACAGAATTATCCGAGAAGGAATTTAGAACATATGTTTACAGAACACTACAAGAGCTTAAGGAAACCTGAAACAGAACCAAGGAGAACACAGACAGTACCCTAGAAGAACTCAGGAAAACCATTCAAGAACAAAATAACAAGATCAATATACAATCAAAACTTATACAAAAGTAGCAGTTAGAAATCCAGAAGATGAATTCCAAAATTACAGAATTACAAAACACAGTGGAAGCCCAAAATAATAGGCTAGAACTGGCTGAAGAATGCATTTCACGACTAGAAAATAAATCTCTTGGCACTAGCCTGTATGAAGAAAAATAAAAACAAAAATTTAAGAGAAATAAAGAGAATCTAAGAATTATATGCAATGACATATAAAAAAAATTAAAACTAATAAAATTAATAAAACTTATTGGAATTCCAGAACAAGGAGAAGCAAAAAAAGACCACCAGAAAATTGTGGAAGACCTGATAACAGAAAACATCCACCATATCATGAAGAAAGAGAATATATTTTTCCAAGAAGTTCACAGAACCCCACACAAGACAGGTCCCAAGAGAAAAACACCGAGACTTATTATAATCAAACTTACCAAAACCAAAGACAAGGAAAAAATTTGAGAGTTGCCTGGGACAAAAGAAGTATTACTTATAATAATCAAACAGTTAGACTGAGCTCTGGTTACTCAGCAGACTGTGCAGGCAAGAAGGCAATGGGATGGCATATATAAAACACTGAAGGAAAAGAACTTCCAACCAAGAATCCTACATCCAGCCAAATTACCCATCAAATATGAGAGTGAAATCAAGGCTTCTCAGACAAACAGAAATTAAGGGATTTTTTGAAAACCATACTAACCCTACAAGAAATGTTTAAAGAAATCCTTCCAATAGAGAACATACAGCAGAGATCAACAAAACCAGGAAATGTGCCACCAACACTAAACCAAATCAGAAATAGGTACTCAATATAAGACCATAAAACATTGTACCTTAAAAACCAAGGAAGTTGATCAGCACACAACAACAGCAACTAATCTATCAGACCTAAGATGAGTCTAAATAAAACTTCTAGGTACAGACTTTTAAATGGAGAGGAAAACAGGACAATGTCTTCACAGTACGGACTGTTCTAAAAATGTAGAGACAAGAATATACTCCAAGGTAACCACAGGGAAAAGTAACTATCCTTCTAAGCAAATCCAGATGGAAGGAAAACATATGGATATAATAAGTACAAAACCAACTATAAAGAAGAAAAGGGAGAAAGCATTAACCAACAAACTGAACAACTGAACTCAGCACAGAAAAGTATATGGACCAAAAAACACCAACAAGATAACAACAACAAAAAAAGATGAAAGCAATCAATTCATAACTATCACTAATTACACTCAATGTGAATGAACTAAATGCACCTATCAAGAGAAAGAGAGTTGCAGACTGGATAAGAAAAGAAGACCCATCGAAATACTGCCTACAAGAGACCCACCTTAAACACAAAGATAAAAACAAATTAAGAGTTAAGCAATTGAAAAAATATACCAAGCCAATGGAAAACAAAAAAGAGCAGGAGCAATTTTGATTTCTGATAACATAGACATTAATTTGTAAAACATCATAAGAGGTAAGAGATAATGCTGAAAGGGTTAATTGAAAAAGAAGGCTTTACAGTAATAAATATTTGTGCACCCAATGAAAGTGTTATGTGAAGCAAATATTAATAGAATTAAAAAGGAAAATAGACAACTCTACAATAGTAGTAAGAGACTTTAACACACCACTTTCAAAGAGGACAGGTCAATTGGAGAAAAACTCAACAAGGATACAGAAGAACTCACCAATACAATCAACCAACTTGGCCTCATGGACAGATACAGAATATTTCACCCAACAAAAGTACAATCACATTCTTTTCCAGTACACCTAGATCTCTCTCCAGAATAGAACATATGTTAGGACATAAAACAGCCTCAATAAATTCAAAAGCAATGAAATACTGCAAAGCACCTTCTTGGACCACAATGCTATAAAATGAGAAATTAATAAAAGGAATAGCAAGGAAAGAGCATCAAACATATGGAAGCTGAACAACTCACTGCTCAAAAACTACTAACAGTCAGATAAAAACTGAGATAGTAATAATAAAAAAAATCCTAGAATCAAATAAGAATGAAGATACATCATACCAAAAGCTATGAGGCACAGCAAAAGCAGTAGTCAGAACATAGTTTATAGCAATCAATGCATATATCAAAAAAAAGAGGAAAGAAACAAAATCCACATATATAACTCATAAATTCCAACAACTAGAAATAGAACAACAAAACAATCCTACAGTATCTAGAAGCAAGAAAATAATAAAGAGCAGAGCAGAAATAAATGAAACAGAAAACAAACAAACAAAAAATCATAGAGAAAATCAACAAAACAAAGAGCTGGATCTTCAAAAAGATGAATAAAATGAATAAACCATTGACAGATCTAACAGAAGAGAAAAAAGAGGAGATCCAAATCACAAAAATTGTAAATGAAAATGGTGTCATCACAACAGAACCAAATGAAATTTAAAAGATACTGACACAATATTATGAAAAACTGTACTTGAAAAAATTTGAGAACCTAGAAGAGATGGACAATTTTCTAGAATTGCAAGACCTACTTAACAATCCCACTCAGAGATAGAAACTTGAGCAGACCCATAACAAGGAAAGAAATTGAACAGGTCATAAAAAAATCTTCACACAAGAAGAGCCCCGGCCCTGATGGCGTCACTGGAGAATACTATAAAATATTCAGAGAAGAACTGACACCCATGCTACTCAAGCTATTCCAGAAAATAGAAAAACATAGAATAAGCCATACTAATTTTATGAACTAAGCATAACACTAATACTAAAACCAGGGAAAGACAACACTAGAAAAGAAAACATACCAATATCACTCATGACCCTACATGCAAAAATCTTTAACAAAATCCTGGCCAACAGAATCCACCAACATATCAAAAAATTAATATACCCAGACCAAGTGGGATTCATACCAGGTTTACAAGGTTGGCTCAACATGAGAAAATCAATCAATGTAACCTACCACATAAACACAACAATGGAAAAGAGCCATGTGATTATATCAGTTGATGCAGATAGGCATTTTATGAAATCCAACATCCATTCCTGTTTAGAACTCTCAGCAAAATAGGGATAGAAGGGAAATTCATCAACATAATAAAGGGTATATATGCAAAGCCAATGGCCAACATCAGTACTAATGGAGAAAGACACAAGGCATTGCTTTTACAAATGGGAACCAGACAGGGAAGCCCTCTATCACCACGTCTATTTAACATTGTATTGGAAGTCACGACCAGGGCAATAAGGCAAGGAAGAAAAATAAAAGTCATAAAAATTGGCTAAGAGGAACTAAAACTATCTCTATTTGTAGATGATATGATCCTGTACATAAAAAAAAAGGAACTAAAAAAAAAAAAACAAAAAACTGGAACTAATAGGTTTAGCAAAGTGGCAGGATACAAAAATCAGTTGGATTAATCTACATCAGCAAGGAATCCTCTGATAAAGAAATAAGTGAAACAATACCATTTACTATAGCTACAAAAAAGATAAAGTATCTAGGAATAAACCTCACCAGAGACTCAAAAGACCTATACAGAGAAAA
>NW_006922720.1:237494-240347 GCF_000298275.1 Orycteropus afer afer | reverse complement strand
ATATACCAGCAGCCAACAGATACATGAGAAATTGCTCATGATGATTAATCATTAGAGAGATGCAAGTGAAAACAACAATGAGATATTATCTCATCCTAGCAATAATAGAAAAGTTCAACTGGTAAGAATGTAACAAATGTTTACCAGGTTGTGGAGAGATTGGAACTCTTGTGCATTGCTGATGGGATTATAAAATGGTACAACCATTGTGGCAAACAGTATGACATTTCTTTAAAACACTGAACACAGAAGTACCATTTGACCCAGCAATTTCATTACGAGGAATACATCCTACCATGGAAGAGACAGTGCACAAACAGACATATATGTTTATCACAGCACAATTCACCATAGCAAAGAGATGGAAACAACCTAAATGCCCATCAATGGATGAGTGGATAACCAAATTATTGTATATCCACACAATGGAATACTATGCCACATTAAAGATCAGTGAGGAATACACAAACTATCTCTCAACATGCATAAACCTGGAAGACATTATGATGAGTTAAATAAGTCAATCTCAGAAGGACAAGTACTGTATGAGCCCATTACTGTAAAATAAAAATTAAAAAAGAGCAAGATTTGATTGGGAAAGGGAACTCAGAGGTCACTGTGATGGGAGGGGAAGGGGAGGGATTAATTTCAGGCTAGTTGGGGCCTACACGCTGACATGGGTATGGGAGGGATATACAGGAAAGATTTATGACCACCATGATAACATTAGGAAATGGGAGGACACTGAATTGTGCACATAAGAGATAGATGACAGATGCTAATACCAACCAATGTGTCCATGATACTGCACTGCCATTAACACCAAACACTGGGCTATACAGACAAACACATAAACATCTGAGATGATCAGGCAGGGATCAGTGAACAGAAGTATACTCTAGAGTAAGAATAGATCCAGCTGAGGCTAATCTTGCACAGACACCAGTGATACAAGATACCTGCAGTCCTTGCAGAAACAATAGAAGACAGACATAGAGTAATCCCTCACAGACAACTGGATACTATGAGAGAGAGATCCAATAGATCTACTGTCTCAGGACCATAGTACTGGGGGACATCAGACTCAATTGGCACAATAAAATACATAAAAACGCTGCTACACAACCTACATTGGTGAGTAGCGACTGTGGTCTTAAAAGCTTTCAAGTGGCCATCTATGACATAGCTAATGGTCTCCTAATATCAGAAGTGAAGAAAAATGTAAAAAAAAAAAGGGGAGTGGGGAGAGCATTTAGAAGCAATCAGCCCTAGGACACGATGGCCCTCGAGACCAGAAGAACTATATGGAGCCTGGCATATTTATGCACTCCTGTTTGTCCTGAATTTCCTACATTACCAAGTCAGGGGAGTCTTGTGCTGTTTCCCAATAAGATTATCTACACACTTAACTTACAAAGTCACCATAAAAAACTCCCAGTGTGGATGTTCTGAGTCCCCAGTGCCTCTGAAGATTCCATGATTTTTTTTTTAACTCCTTCCCTGACTAGCCTCTTTTGTATTTGTAATGTGTCCTCCATTTCTCCATCTCTCTGTCTCCATCATCTAGATGAGTTCATTTATTTTTCCAAATTGTTTAATCTGGTCTTTCTCCCTGCCTTCATTAAATCTGGTATCCTATCTTTTCCTTAGTTTTTCATAACTCCAGAATCATTACTTTTATCTACTTTACCTAGTTATTCAGAGATTCTTTTGTAGAGCGAACAAAAGTGTCGGATATAGGAATTATGTTATCTTCTGTTGCATTCCTCCTTTGGTTATTAACTAGGCTGTCCTGGATAGCTCTCCACCTTCCTGAGTGTTGGTGGAGATTTGTGGGTAAGGGTGTCTGTTCATTGTGAAGAAGTTTGGAGTTGTGACAACCAGGTGTTGTCTGCTGTCTGTCTTTGATCCTGTGGTCAGGATCTTTTGGTGTTATTTGTCCCTTGGGTGAGACGTTCAGAGCAGTAGCCATGGCTGACTACTGGAAGTTTAATATGTTATCCCTATTAGGCTAAGTAAGGGAGAAGAAAGTGAGTGAGTGAGAGAGAGAGAGAGAGAGAGAGAGAGAGATCAGAGGCAAACTCCAGAATAGAAAAGCAGAGGCTGTTTGCTGTGTTTACTGTGAGTTAATTCAGTCAATGATGCATGAAAGGACAGTCTCCTTGGCTACTAGTTCTGCCTTCTGCTAATGATGATTTCCAGCTGTCAATAAAAGCCTTGTAGTTCAGAACTGGCAGTCACCCCAAAGGACAAAGGGCCACCCTCTTCTGAGTGGATGCACAAGTCTCAAAATCTCAAGTTCTACATCTATTCTGATAAATTGGGTTGGTAAGAGCTGGACCTGAGGTTCCTGTTGTGTATCTGCCTCGGAACCGGGTTTACTTACTTAGAATTATTTTTCTTTTCCTCTAGTCCCTTATAGACTCTGTAGCACCTTAAGCTAAGCTGTGTATGTGTGCATTCTGTTCCATTTTTCACCTACTGAAAGCCCCACTCACCTTGAAAAACTCCCAGTGTTAGGGTTCTGAATCTTTAATATCTGTGGGTTTTGTGATGTGATTTTCCCCCTCCTCCTTGACTTCCTTTTTATTTCTAATGACTCCTCCTTGGCTTTGCCTGTTGGATGGGTTTCTTTATTTTCCCAGGTGCTAAATCTGCTTTCTTTCACCATCTTCACTAGATCTAATACTTTATCTTGTCATTAGCTGTTCCTAACTCCAGTATCATTATTTGCATCTGCTTTACCTGTTGTTGTTGTTGTTATATGCCATCGAGTCGGCCCCGACTCATAGCGACCCCTCCTTGGGTTTCCGAGGCAGTATCACTACGGAAGTAGGATTGCCCAACCTTCCT
>NW_006922720.1:235427-236837 GCF_000298275.1 Orycteropus afer afer | reverse complement strand
AAGCTGGTTCTTTGAAAGATTAACAAAATTGACAAGCTGTTGGCAAATCTAACAAAAGAAGAGAAAGAAAAGATACAGACAACAAGAATAATAAATGAAAAGAGTAACAGCACAATAGAACCAACTGAAATTAAAGATAGAAAATATTATGAAGAACTGTACTTCAACAGATTCAAGAACCAAGAAGAGATGGACAAGTTTCTAGAAACACAAGACCTATTTAAAGTATCCCAGTCAGAGATAGAATACTTACACAGACTCATAACAAAGGAAGAAATTGAAAAGGTCATAAAATAAATCTTACCACAAGAAAAGGTCATGGCCATGATAGTTTCACTGGAGAATTTTATCATACATTCAGGAAAGAGCTGACACCTATACTACTCAACCTATTCCAGAACATAGAAAAACATGGGATACTTCCAAACTCATTTTTTGAGGAAAGTATAACACTGATATCAAAACCAGGAAAAGACACCACTAAAAAGGAAAACTACAGACCCATATCCCACATGAATATAGACACAAAAATCTTTAACAAAATTCTAGCCAAAAGAATGCCACAACATATAAATAAATAAAATACACCCTGACCAAGTGGGATTCATATCTGGTCTTCAAGGATGGTTCAACGTCAGAAAATCAACCAATGTAATACACCACATAAACAAAAAAAAAATGAATCATATGATCATATCAATCAACACAGAAAAGACATTTGATAAAATCTAACACCCATTCCCTTCAGAACTATCAGGAAATAGAGAGAGAAGGGAAATTCCTCCACATAATAAAGGGCATATATGCAAAGCCAATGGCCAACTTTATTATTAATGGAGAAAGACTCAAGGCACTCCCCTTATGAATGGGAACCAGATGAGGATATCCTCTACCACCACTCCTATTTAATACTGTATTGGAATTATTAGCCAGGGCAATAATACAAGAAAGAGAAATAAAAGGCATACAAATTAGCAAAGAGGAAGTAAAACTATCTCTATATCCGGATAACATAATCCTATAAATAGAAAACCCAAGAGACTCAGAAAAAAAAAAAAAACTACTGGAACTAATAGACAAGTTCAGCAAAGTGGCAAGCTTACAAAGTCAACATACAAAAGTCTGTTGGATTCCTCTACACCAACAAAGAGAATTCTGAAAAAGAAATAAGGTAAAAAATACCATTCACAGTAGCTACTAAAAACATAAAATATCTAGGAATAAATTCTACCAGAGACAAAAAAGACTTACACAAAGAAAACTACACAGCACTGCTACAGGAAACTACAAGGGATCTACATAAGTGGAAGAACCTATCTTGTATGCATAGATAGACTGAATATTGCAAAAATGCCAACACTACCCAAAGCAATCTACACATTTAAGGCAATCCTGATCCAGACACCAACA
>NW_006922720.1:228777-234957 GCF_000298275.1 Orycteropus afer afer | reverse complement strand
GGGTTTGAATCTCCAGCCTTCTGGTAAGCAGTCAAATGTCTTAGGGACTATGCCACCACAGCTCCCCTTTCACATTAAATTATGCTGGCAAATTTTGATATCCACTTGCAGAAAAATGAAGGAAGACTCATATCTTGCCACATACACAAAAACAAACTCAAGCTACATCAAAGACTTAAACATAAATCCCAAAATAATAAAATTAATCAAAAACAAATAGGGGCAAATTTATGGTCCCTAATTTTCAATATAAGCAGACTATCAATCATAAACCAGAATGCACAGGAGGTGGAAGAGAACATAGATGACTGGGACCTTTTACATTCTTATGCATGTTGAAAGACTTCATCAAAAAGGTAAAAAGGGAAACTACAGAGTTGGGAGAAAATATTTGGCTATGACATATCTGATAAAGGAATTTATCTCCAAAATCTATAGAAAATGTCAATGCCTCAGCACCAAAAAGACAAGCAATCCAATTAAAAAATGGGCAAGGGAATGAACAAACTGAAGACTATATGCTGGCAGCCAACAAACACATTAGGAATTGTTTGCGATCATTAGCCACAAGAGAGATGGAAATGAAAACAATGAGATATCATTTCACCGCAAGAATAACAGCAAAGTTCAACAGGACAGAAAATAACAAATGCTGGCAAGGCTGTGGATAGACTGGAACTCTCACACACTCCTGGTGGGACTGTAAAATTGTACTACCATTGTGGAAAATGGTATTGTGTTTCTATAAATAAGTGAAGGAGTTCTGGTAGCGTAGTGCCTAAGACACTTGACTGTTAACCAGAAGCCTGGAAGTTCAAACACACAAGCCAATCCTTGGAAAGAAGTTTGGACAATCTACTTCTGTAGTGATACTGCCTTAGAAAACCCAAAGAGGGGTCATTATGAGTCGGGTCTGACTCAATGGCATGTAACAACAACAACATAAACAACTGAAAATAGAAATTCCATTTGAATGAGTAATTCCATACTGGGAATATATCCTAAAGAGGCGAGAGACAGGGCATGCACACTCATATTAATCACAGCACAATTCATTATAGCAAAGAGATGGAAACAACCTAAATGACCATCTACAGATGAATGGATAACCAAGCTATGGTACATTCTAACAAAGGAATACTACACTACATTAAAGAACAACGAAGAATCATGAATCATCTCACAACGTGGATAAACCTAGAGGACATTATTCTGTTAAATAAGTCAATCACAGGAAGACAAATATTTTATATACGTTACTGCAAAATGTCAAGGAAGGGTTTTCTTAGGGAAGGAACTAACTTTGTGGGTTATATGTGGTTGCAATAGTACATAAAAGAGAACTGCAGAAGTTGAAGCCTGATTCAGAAGACAATATGATAAGCACTGTTGATGTCAGATGTGAAAGCACAGAATACTAGAAAGATGTGATGGTTAAGGTTGTGTATCAAATCTTCTGGGCCATGATTCTCAGTAGTGTGGTAATTATGAGGTAGTTATCACCTATGATAAGATCTGATATAGTTTAATAACCTCCATGATAAAATCTGCTATGAGCAGTTGAAAGGGAGTTCCCTTAGGTATTATGATCTGCTTCCAATATATCTGTATGTTCTAGAATAGCTTTCTGGCTTTTTGCAAAATCTAGATTCTGCATCTGGGTCATCATCATCTAAACTCTGGTTCTAGGCATTGTAGCCAGTGTTTTCCGTTAAGCCAGTGATTTTCCATTTATCAGCCCTTGCACCTCAAGAGCCAGAAACTTGCCATGTAGCTCATTAATCTTTGATTCATCAGCCACAACATCTACACAAGCCTTACGTCTCACTCACAGATTTTCAGCAACTAAACCAAGTGAGTCACTTCCTTTATCTAATTCTCTCTTTCTCCACACTGTTGTTGTTGTTGTTAGGTACCTTCCAGTCAGCTCCAACCCAAATCAATCCTATGTGCAATGGAATGAACATTGACTACTCTTGTGCCATCCTCACAATCCTTGCTATGATTAAGCCCATCATGGCAGTCACTCTGTTAATACATCTCATTGTAGATCTTTCCCTTTTAACTTATCTTCAATTTATCCAAGCATGATATCCTTCTTCGGGCAATAGTGTCTTCTGAGAACATATCCAGAGTAGAAGAGATGAAGTTTGGCCTTTCTCTCATCCAAGGGACATCCCAACTCTACCTCTTTCAGGACAGATTTGTTTGCTCTCTTGGAAGTCCATGATATTTCCAGTATTTTTCTCCAACACCACAATTCTAAGGCATCATCTTTCTGTCTTATGTATTCATTCTCCAGATTTCACAAGCATACGAGGCTATTGAAAAGACCATGGCTTGAGCAGGGTGCATGTTAGTCTTCAAAGTGAAAACTTTGTTCTTCAATACTTTAAAGAGTTCTTTTGCAGAAGATTTTCGTGCAAATATGACATCTGATTTCCTGACTGCTGCTTCTGTGAGTGTTGATTGTGGATCCCAGTAAAATGAAATATTTGACAACCTCAATCTTTTCTCCATTTAACATTATGTTGTTTATTGGTCCAGTCATCAGGATTTTCTTTTTATTTATGTTGAGGTGTAATCCATGCTGAAGACTGTAGTTTTTGATCTTCATAGTGAGTGTTTCATTTTCAGCAAACAAACTTGTCATCTGCATATCACAAGTTGTCCATGAGCTTTCCTACAATCTCTATGTTGCATTCTTTTTCATATAGTCCAGTTTATCATATTATTTGCTCAGCATATAGATTGAATAAGTACGGTGGCAGTATACAACCCTGACATGCACCCATCCTGATTTTACACAATCAGTATTATCCTTGTTTACTTAATTGTACTCAAGAAGAAGCTGAAAAATACACCAACAGGCTGTTCGAAAAGTTGATGCCTTTGAATTTAGTGTTGGCAAAAAGTACTGAAAATACTGCTGAAGACTGAAAAGGTCCCTTGCTGAAAGTTACAGAACTTTGACAAATTAAAGGTCATGATTAAAGCAGACATTAGTTTTCACGACTAACTTGCTTTTTTACCTTCATTCTTATTCCTTTTGAATAAATAGAAATGTTTACATTTTCATGGACCCTGATTTCTTCAGGCTTTTTTTTTTTTTTTTCTCTTATACATTCTTTTGAGCGTGATCATATCTTATGGTTGGTTTCAGCCAATCACTGCAGTTTATATGGCAAGATGCTCCTGGGAGGAGGAATGCCAAGTCAGGCCTAACCATGACAAAAATGAACAGAGACATTCCTGGAGGTTAAAGTGGTCCTCAAATCCTCCCCATTTCCCTACATAATCAATTTTACCCCTTTGTTTGGGAAGACAGACTTTTTAGAGAAACAATTCTTTCTGTCTCTGGTATACATAATAAATCTTCTGTTTTTTCACTTCAACATGTTGTAGTGATTGGCTCTACTTCTAACTGGTAATAAGAACCTAATTTTTCTTGCATAAGTACCATGGACTACCAGAAGAATGAACAAATCTGTCCTGGAAGGAATTAAGCCAGCATGCTTTTTGGAAATGAGAGTGGCCAGACTTGGTCTCACTTATTTTGCTCATGTTGCCAGAAGTGGTCATTCCTGGATAAGGATATAATTTTTGGTAAAATAAAGGGTCAAAGAAAAGGGAGAACACCCTCTGCAAGATGGATTGACACAATGGCTGTGAAGATGACTTCAAAATTGCAAAGATTGTGAGGATGGTGCATGAGTTGACAGTGTTTTTTCTGTTGAGGTATGGTTGCTATGAATCAGAGATGACAGCACCTAACAATTCCCTTTTTCTATTGGAACAATGGCCTCTTGGTCTATGTATAGGCTCCTCATGAACATTAATAACTGTTCTGAAATTCCCATTCTTTGCAATGTTATCCATAATTAGTTATGACCCACAAAGTCAAATGCCTTTGCATAACCAACAAAACAGAGGTCAACATCTTTCTGGTATTCTTTTCTGTAAGCCAAGATCCATCTGACATGAGCAATGATATATATCATTCCACGTCCTCTTCTGAATCCAGTTTCAATTTCTGGATATTCCTTGTCAATGTACTGCTGCAACCACTTTTGAATTATCTTCAGCAAAATTTTACTTATATTAATATTGTAAAATATTAATGATATTTAAAAATAATTTCCACATTCTGTTGGATCACCTTTGTGTTGAATGGTTACAGATATGAATCTCTTCTAGTCCGTGGGTCAGGTGGCTGTCTTCCAAATGTCTTCGCATAAATGACTAAGTGCCTCCAGCACTGCATCTGGTTTTTGAAACATCTCAATGGGTGTTCTATCAGTTCTTTCTCTATCTATATACATGTATAAGCTTCACTGGTTTTACTCCTCTAGAGAACCCAGGTTAAAGTATTTGGTACCAAAAGTAGTTGTATTAATGGACAAATGAAGTTTTTCTCATCTGTTATAAGGAGAGCCAATGAAAAAGCAAAAGATTTGTTGTGTATTGTTACCCCCAAGGAGACAGAGAGAATTACTTTTCTAGAAAGTCTGTCTCTTTGAGGTGAAAACAAGTCAGTTTTATACAAAGAAATGGTAAAAAGGTTGAGGGCTTACTGAAACACTGAGACTGTCTGTTCCTCCTTATCATGGTTACTCCAGAGTTGGAGTTTCCAACCAAGCGTCTTTCTTCATAAATTGTTTATTGGTTGACCTAGCTGTAGGCTTTGAAATGGTCATAATTTATATCTCAGAGGAATGTGAATAAAACCTCAGCATCCATGAAAATTCAGCTATTGTATTTTGAAAAGTGTAAGGTGAAAAAAACAAACAAAAAAAAAGTTGAATAATCATCAGCAAGTCTCTATCAATATGGCTGCCAGAAAGCTAAATCCTGAAGGACTGAAGGACCTGTAACACTTCTAAAGAAACCAGCTTGTAAGAGTGAGTTTTCTAAATTATTAATCAATTGTGATTAGTTTTAAAGACACTTATGCTGCTCCTAGGGAGCTCTGGTAGCATAATGGCTAAGGCACTTGACTGCTAACTAGAAGGCTGGTGGTACAAACCCACCAGCCACTCACTCCTCAGAAGGAAGATGGGGCAATCTACTACCATAGTGATACTGCCTTGGAAACCCAAGGAGGGGTCTCTATGAGTCGAGTCCGACTTGACAGCACATAACAACAACAACAACACGCTGCTTCTAATCTATGGCATGGGTGGTAATATTAATACACAAAATATAACCACTAATAGATCAAGTATTATGAAGACTAAGGCTGTGGATGATCACATGTTTGACACTTTTCTGTAATTTTGAAAGAATGAAAAGTATAAGGAAATTGGTTGTTTGGTCCTACTTAAAAAACACAAAGTGACCAAAGAAAGAAAAGGCCTCAGGACTTCAAAGCCAAAGCTCAAACATTACATAAAAGCCTCCAATGTTTCCACTTGTGCCTTGAAATAAAGCCTTATTTCTTGTGGTAACTGAACTGATAATACTGCCTAAGAACAAATCCAGAATCTTACACTAGAACAGCTGAATTACAATACCAATCAACTTCCCAACCTTAAGTGGTGTCTGAAGTTAAGGTGAGGACATCAGCTGGGGAGAAATGAGATCCTGAACCTTGAAATGTGGGCATATGGACCGGTAATCAGGATGCTTGGGACAATGAGTCCCTAAGTACCATTGAATCACTCCTGCCAAGAGAACCAGCCCTCTTAGCCACATCTGATGTCATTCATCCAGTAGGTCTCAATGAGTCATTGTCTGAGATATCACCAGGGATGGTGCCCGAGGCTTTGTTTGGGGCATTGAATGAGGGAGATGACTTACAAGACCTTACTTAATGTTTCCAGGAACCACTACTCACCAATCCAATTTGCATCTAAACCACTACCTAGACTTAAGAACTAGTTGTTCACAAAAGGTATGGAGTGTGATCCAGGAAGAGTTAACCTACATTCCCAAATATCCACTTTGTTTTTCTAATTTGTACAAACAGAAACATTATATTTGGGAATGGAGCTCTGATAGCCTAGTGGCTAAGACAGTTCAGTGCTAACCAGAAGGCTAGCAGCTCAAACCCTTCAACCACTCCTCAGAAGGAAGATGGGGCAATCTACTTCCTTAGTGATTGTTGTTGTTGTTGTTGTTTGCCATCAAGTTGGCCCCGACTCATAGCGACCCCTCCTTGGGTTTCCGAGGCAGTATCAC
>NW_006922720.1:218669-228677 GCF_000298275.1 Orycteropus afer afer | reverse complement strand
AGGCAGTATCACTATGGAAGTAGGATTTCCCAACCTTCCTTCCAAGGAGTGGCTGGTGGGTTTGAACCGCCTGCCTTCTGGTGAACAGTCAAGTGCCTTAGGCACTGTGCTACCAGAGCTCCTAAGTGATAGTGCCTCAGAAACCTAAGGACGGGTTACTATGGGTTGGGTCCGATTCCACCGCACATAACAACAACAACATAAAAGGTATGACATAATGATGCAAGGAACATAAAGTTGGATCAGCCAAGTTTATTCATTTGGACCCATTAAGTAGATTTCTCATTCAGTGTTTCAGCTCAAGAAGTTAGGAAACCAGCACTTCCAGCAAGATGGGGAAAGGGAGGTAAGCTAAACTGACCTCTGCAACAAATAAATGCCAAATTAATTGAAACAGATACAAACGATAATCCTGGAACCCTGAACTTTGAAGGGAAAGGTAAAGAAGTGGATTAAACACCAACAGGTAGTTCTGGTGGTTCAGTGATTAAAGTCTTCAAATGCTAACCAGAAGGTTGGTATTCCAAAACCACCGACTTTGTGGAAGGATGATTAGGCAGTCTATTTCTTTAAAGATTACTGCCTTGTAAACCAAGTGGGGGTCACTATGAATAAGAATTGACTCAATGGCAGCGAGTTTGGAGTTTTAAGCAGAATAACCCAAATGAAAACTATGAATAGAGACAAATGGAGATTCAGATGGTCAGCTGTCCTACCAATTTGAGTATTTACAATTGAGGTTGCAATCCAAACAGCAACCTAAGAATTAGCTGTGCTTGCCAATGACTGGGAGCTCTGGTGGCATAGTGCCTCAGGCATTTGACTACTAACCAGCCACTCCTTGACAAGAAGTTTGGGCAATCTACTTCTGTAGTGATAACACCTTGGAATCCCAGGGAGGGGTGACTATGAGTCTGATCTGACTTGATGACAGTGAGTATTTTTTTTTTTTTGGTGCCAAAGTTTGTCAGGGCAACTGCACTAATGGCTGATGACTAGAAAGGAAAACAGTGCATAAAAAGACAAACAGATCTCCAGACTTTCCACTATCCTAAATGTTTGCCAATGGAGCTGCTATTTTAAATATTTTCAAGTGGTATTCTGATCCCATACAGCAACCTAAGAATTGGCTCTGCTTGCCAAGGACAGCACAGGTAACTGCACTGGAGGCTGACTACTAGAAAGATGTGTTATTTCCTTGTTATCATTGTAGCCCCATTCTCCTGGTGAATGGAAGTGTGGACTTTGCTTAATTTCACCCATCTTCTGGGCTGGAAGGAATTCCATCTCAGTCTGGGCACCATGAAACCAGTTGCCTTCTGGCCAGGAAGGAACTGGTCTCAACATTAGTTACCTGTTTCCAGCCAAATTGTGGGTCAGTAGGAATTGTTTCTGAGACAGATACTCTACATCCAGCCAGCTTTTGGGATGGCAGGGATGGCAGGAACTTTTTTTTTTTTTTTCCCCTGGGAACAAGACCTTGCTTCCAGTTACCTTTTGAGATGGCCAATATTTTGTCTGGTAGAATAGTGCCTAGGGCATTTGACGGCTAACCTGAAGGCTGGTGGTTCAAACCCACCAGCCAGTCCTCAGAAGAAAAGTTGGATAATCTACTTCTGTAGTGATATCACCTTGGAAACCCAAGAAGGTGCTGCTAAGAGGTGGATGCAACTCAATGGCAGTGAGTTTTTGTTTGATATTTTGTCTAGGTCTACAAGTCCTGCCAACATCTGCTTTCTAAGCTCACTCTGGAACCAGGTGCCTTGCTCTCAATCACTTTTTGGATGAACAGGAACCTTTTCTGAGTCCACGACACCTGCCCATAGACTGGTCAGGAGGAATTAGTCTGAAATCATATGTTCTGTTGTCTTCTAGGTAGATAGGAGCTAGCTCCAAACTCACCCACTCTGCTCCCGAATCATTTTGGGAAGGCAAGAACTTTTACTGGGTCCATATGGCCTACATTAAACATCTGTTTAAGGATTCTAGAAACTTTTTTTTTCTGGGAGTAGGGGCCCTGATCCCAGCTGTGTTTTAGGAGAGCAGAAATTTTTGAAACCAGAAGCCCTATCCCAAGCCACATTTTGAGCAATCAAACTTGTTTCTGAAACCAAGTGCCTTGTTCTTACCGCTGTTTGGGCTGCAAGAACTTTTTCCAGATTCAGGTACCTCACCACCAGACATCTTCTGGGTCAACAGGAACTCTCATATTGGGTGCTCTGCCCCTAGTTCCCTTCTGGGAGAAACTGGTGCCAAGACTAGGTGCTCTGTTTCCATTGACTGATTTGCCAACAGAAACAGAGTCAAGGTGTCTTGCCCCTGCCCTGAGTTTTGTTTTGACTTTTATGCTTTTATATTGTTATTATTTTTTATTCCTATTTTTTTCTCTTTCCATTCCCTGATTCTTAGTTCCCCTTCCCCTTCTCTGGTTCCCTTATTTCTTCTTTTGGTTCTTCCCATCTTTTTTTGCCCCCAATTTTCTCATTTTTTCTTTATTATTCCTTTTCTCTTGCTTCCTTCTCTTATTCGTCCCACTTCCCAGATATTTGGAATCCCACTGTTTCTCGTTGTCCTACCTTTGTCTTTTAAGAAAATTTTCTTTTCATTTGCTGCTTTTTATGTCTGTGTTGACACAAATTTGGTGTTTAATAATGGTGTTTGTGTTTTTTATTCTCTGCTTTTTGTTTATTATTCTTTTGTTGTTTGCATAACCATTTGGGAGGCAGCAAATGTCCCATCATGAACCAACCACAATCGCAGCTCCTACGGCATCCCCTACTGATAAGGGTCACCATTTGCTTCTGCACCAATGACAAGTGACAGATGGTGACCAATACCAACCTAACTTGTCCTCAACTACTCTTCATGAGTACCTAACAGAGACATGTACACAAAATTTTATTCTTTATTACAACCATTAGCAGACAAGTGGTAAGTGCATAAATACACCAAACTAGTAAATATAGAAGAAATAAATATAATAACATTACAATATCTTGGAGACAACTGACCATCTCAGTTCCCACAAAGGAGCACAAACAATAGAGTAGCACAAACAAGAGGCCAGAACATAGACCCAGAAAACCTCCATGAGAAAGGAGTGGCTTGGGATCTTTCTGTCAAGGAATCCAAAAGAATTATCTTTAGGTATCTTCAATGGGTTAGCAGACAAATCAAGGAAAACATTGACAGATTTAGAGAAAACTTATTCTAGAACATTTTAGGAAAACTACAAGATCAAATAGACAAATGAAAAATTACACACCATACAAAAACAACAAATGAAAATCCAGATTAGTAATGATATTTGAGAAATAGGTAACATTTTGAATAGGGAAAGGAGTATAATAGAATCAAAAGAAAACAGAATTAGTGAGATTAAAGACAAACACCCAATACTACATTGTTAAGGGATTAATCAGAAAAAAAGAAAAAAAGATCAAAACAAATGAAGAAAGCCTAAGATTCATATGGGACATTATTAACAGGAATAGCTTATGAATGGTCAGAATTCCACAGCAGAAAGAGACAAATAAACTCACAGAGAAAACTGTAAAAGATTTTTTGGAAGAGAACTTCCTTAATATAATGAAAAATGAGAAGATATCCATCCAAGAAGTTCAAGAAACATCAAAGAAACACCAAAAGAAACCCACCAAGGCATATCATAATTAAACTACCCCAAACCAAAGACAAAGAAGAATTTTGAAAGCAGCATGTGGGTTTAAATAAAATAATAATAATAACATGAGAAAAAGAAAGAAAAAGATAAAAGATACTTACAATGGGCAACCAATAAGACTAAGCTCTGTTTTCTCAGCAGAAGTCAGGTGGGTGAGATGGGGATCACATGATATATATAAAGCACTGAAAGGAAGTATTGTCAACCACGTATTCTATACCAGCAACATTGCCCTTCAATCTATGAATGAAACTGGGATATTTCCAGATAAACAGAAATTAAGGGAATTTATTAAAACCAAATTCAACTTACAAAAAATGCTAATGGGAGTCCTTTGGACAGAGAACCCATGGTGGAAATAAACCAGAAAATAACTCAGTTATAGAATTATCCCAATGAAAATAAACTCACAAGACTGTAAAGATTGATCTACGGACATTACTTGGTAAATGAAGATAACTACAAACTCAAAAGGGGTAATAAATAGTGTAGGTACAGAACTTCCAGATGGAGAAGTAAAGACAATTGTGAGATAGAATAGACTCCTAAACTTGAAAAGAAAAGAATAAATCACATGGAAACCTAAAAAAAAAAAAAAAAAACAAAAAAAACAAAAAAAAAAAACTATGTCACAAAATAAAAAACAGAAGAGACACAAATATTTAACTAAAACTATAACAATGAAGGAACTGATAACAAATATAAACAAAATGAGCTAAGCACAGGAAATTATATGGAACAAAGAATCAACAAGTCCATGAGAAAACACATAACAAAATGACAGAAATAATTTCATACTTGTCAATAACTACACTGAATGTAAATGGATTAAATGCATCTGACTGAAACCCTTCCACTCATGACCAGGAACCAGAAAAGGATGCCCTCTATTTGTACTTCTATTCAATATTTTATTGGAAGTCTTAGTTAGTTCCATAAGGAAAGAAAGAGAAATAAATGGCATCTGAATTTGGTAAGGAAGAAGTAAACCTATCCCTATTTCTACATGATGTGATCCAGCACACTCACCAAAATCTACTGGAACTAATTGAGAGATTTAGCATAGTGTCAGGATACAAGATCAATATCCAAAAATCAGTTGGATTCCTCTATACCAGAAAAGAGATTCTAGAAAGGAAATAAGGAAATTAATACTGTTATGAATATTTACTAAGGAAGTTAAGATTCCCTCCTGAGTAGATAGCTAGAGCCTGACAAATTTCCCGGGAGCCATAGTCAGAGACATAAACATTTATTCAGAAGAGAAACAAAAGAACAGTTGGAGGGGAATGTAAAGACAAAAGAAATCAGGCTTACAAACATTACTATTAGTAGAGTATCTGGTGGCGGCAGGCTGGAATGGATCCAAGATAACTGCTAACACCCTCTCATTTTACAGGTATACTTATAACTGAGTTTGGGGAATTGGGGATGGGGGCTATGTGACAGGGAATGTGGAGCTGTGTGACTGGATTCAAACTGGGTGAAGCCAACTTTTAACTGACATATGGCCCTGGACAGTGTCCTATGACCATCACCTGTGTACATTCTGATTGGATGCTGCCATTGGCATGCTTAATGGCTTGAAACTATTCTAAGAATGGGTTAATACAATAAAGGTGAGGTAGTTAATATGTGGCAGGAGAAATGGGGGGATATGTGACAAGGGAAAGTAGGGAAAATGGCTTGTAGTTCTTACAGGCTTGGCCAAACAATATAGCATCTGCGAGGTGGATTTACAGTTACTAACCTTGCAAATACTATTTACAAAAGCACCAAAATATATATATATATAAAAAAAAAAAACCTCACTTCCATCGAGTCATATCTGACTCATAGTGACCCTTCCTTGGGTTTCTCTGAAGCGTGTCACTACAGAAGTAGATCATCCAATCTTCTCTCTGAGGAAGATTTGAACTGATGGCTGATGATTTGAACAAACAGGCTTCTGGTTAGCAGTCAAATGCTTTAGGCACAAAAGGACTATACAAATAAAGCTACAAAACAGCCCTATAAGAAAATTTAAGAGATCTACATAAATGAAAGAGCATATCATGTTCATAGCTAAAAAGACTGATCATTGAGAAAATGTCAGTACTACCCAAGCAATCTATACAAACAAGGCAATTCTGCTCCAGTTCCATCAACATTCTTTAAAGATATGGGAAAAATAAATCACTAATTTCATATGATGACAAATTATTTTATATTGAGACAAGGTAAATTATTATAAAGAAATGTGGGAAGACCTGGAGTTAGAAACCCAAAAATGAAGAACATGTCTGGCATTTCTCAAGCTTAAAAAACTGAAGAAAAAATTCAAACATTGAGATGCAATATTGAAAAATTCTGTGGGCAAAATACTGAATGATGAAGGAAGCATCAAAAGGAGATGGAAGGAATATACAGAGTCACTGCACAAAAAAGAATTTGTCAGTGTTTAACAATATCAGAAGGTGGAATACAATCAAGAACCAATGGTACTGAAGGAAGTGGTTGAAGTTGCACTGAGGAAATGGAGAAAAACAAGCTCAGGAAATGGTGAAATACTCACTGAGATGTTTCAACAAAGGGTGCTAGGTTGGAGGCACTTACTCATCTGTGATAATAATTTGAGAAACAGCTACCTGTCCAACTGGAACAGATCTGTATCTGTAATAATTCCAAACAAAGGTGATTCAATAGAAATATTATATGATGTTATTAATACTACATGCAAGTAAAATTTTGCTGGAGATAATTCAAAGAGTGTTGTAGCAGTACACTGACAGGGAAATTCCAGAAATGCAAGCTATATTCAGAATAGTAAATGGAAGTGTCACCTTCTGGTCTTGTATTGGAGAAGATATTGAGCTTCTCCATCACCTCTTTCCACAGATGTAGTCAGTCCAATTCCTGCGTACCTCATCTGGTGAATTTCACATTTATAACCACAGTTTATGTTGTTGAAAAAGGGTATTTGTAATGAATAAGTCATTGGTGTTGCCGAATTTCTGTCATGTGATCACTAGCATCATTTCTATTACAAAGACCAAATTTTCCAAATAATAGTTATTCTTCTTTGTTTCCAACTTCTGTATTCCAATAAACAATGGTAATAAACACATCTTGATTGCATGTTTAGTCAATTTCAGACTTCAGAAGTTAGTAAAAAATCTTCAATTTCCTCTTTTTTGGCTTTGGTGTTTGGTGACTAAATTTGATTAGTCTTAGTAAATTTGAATAGTAGCATTAACTGGTCCTCCTTGTAGGCATATAGATATTATCCTATAACTGATGGCACTGTAATTCAGGATAGATCTAGAAACATCCTTTGTGACGATGAATGCTGCTCCACTCTTCTTCAATTTCTTTTTCCTGGCACAGTACATGATATGGTTGTCTGATTCAAAATGGCTAAAACCAGTGCAGTTGAGCCCACTATTGCCTGAGATACGTATCTTTATATGGTACATATAATTCTTGACAACTTCCAATATTACTAGATTTATACTTTGTACATTCCATGTTCCATTTAATAATGGATGTTTGCAGCTGTTTCTTCCCATTTTGAGTCATGCCATACCAGTGAATGCTGGTCCCAAAAGCTTTATTTCATCTACATAATTAAGGTCAACTCTACTCTGAGGAGGTAGCCGTTCCCCAGTTGTATCTTGAGTGCCTTCTGACCAGAGGGGCTTGGCTTCTGGTGCTATATCAGACATTGCTTCAGGGGTATTCATAAAATTTTCCAGTGATATACCAGACAATGTTTCACTGGTATTTATAAGGTTTTTACTGGCCAGTTTTTTGAGAAACAGATGTTCTCATTCTGCTTCTGAATCTGCCTTAGCCTGGAAGTGTCACTGAAACTTGTCCAGCATGTGTGACCCTGCTTGTATTTGAAATACCTATGGCATGGTCTCCAGCCTCACAGAAACATGCAAGCCACCAGAGTGTGACAAACTGATGGAGGATTGATAGATATTAAGATTAGAAGGAGGAGAAGTTAGGAAGTTGGTGTCATATCTGAAACCTACATGTTTGTTTCCCCTAGCATCTTAATACCTGAAAAACTACATGCAGTAGTCTGTAGTAGAGATTCTGGGTGTTGTCAACAGCTAATTAAGTCAGAGAAGGCCAGATTTAGTGGGAAATGGGGGGTTAAAGAAGAAGAAGAAGAGGGGGAGGAGGAGGAAGAAGAAGGAGAAACAGGAGAAGGAGAACATGGAGAAGGGGAAGGGTAAAGAGATGGGGAAAAAGTAAATAAATGAATGAATCTGCCCTGCAGTTCATGAAATGATGTGTTGGGGAAACAGAAAAATCTCTAAACAATACTGGAGTAAGCAGTGGAGGAAATAAGAAAGCAGGAACACCAGGGAGCCATGGGTCGCTTTGGTGACTCAAATCACCCAAAACAACAACTTCAGATGTTCATTTTGGGAACTAAGCTGAGTAAGTGGAACTTTTCTGAGAAACAGAGCAGAAACCCCTCTGGATCAGGTTGCTACTAAGTTGCAATCATAAAAGAAGAAGGCGGTAAATACGCTGCAGGTAGGAGGGGCCTGAGATAAGCACACTTGGAAAGGTTGGGATTCAGCTTTTCCGGGATAGATTTTTTAGTGCAGAGGCATCTGGAGTATGGGGTGTTTGTGGCTACCTGATCCAAGTGGAAAGTGGTGGCCCCTTAACCATTAGAGTCTTTGCCAATTTTGAACAGTGAATCTGTGAGTCACAAGAAAATATTGGCAGCTGACTGAAGCAGACTGAAAACAAAATCGTGGAACCAGCAGTAACCATGGAAATGCCAAAAGCAGGGACCTGCTACTGGGACCATGTTTTTTGTTGTTGTTGCTGTTTGTTTGTTTTCTTGCTCATTTTTCTGCTTCTCCCCTGCATCACCCAATAGAAGAACCACATTAAGCCACCACAACACCTGCTTGTCCCAACTCTAAATCCCCTTCAAAATGAGCAGAGACCTGCATCTACATTCCCCACTATGATTCCGTCAACACAGTGAAAACTGCAGAGCAACCTGAATTAATAACCAAAAATATAAAGAACTTCAACTCCACCTCTTCAAAAATATTTAAACATAAAATCAAGGAAAAAAAAATCAATGCATAACTAACAGTTAAAGTCAACTACTTCAAAATGCCCAGGTAACAACAAGCAACCTCAACTTAAAATAAATAAATAAAATAAGACAATAGAAATAAAATCTCAAACAAAAATCTCATTGTATATGGAGAAAGAGAAGGCAATTGAATCATCAAACAAGGAATTTAGAAGATAAGTTTATAGAACACTACAAGGGCTTAAGGAAAACACAGACAGCACCCTTGAAGAACTCAGGAAAGCCATTCAAGAACAAAATAACATGATTAAACACAATCAGAATTCATACAAAAACAGCAGTCAGAAATCCAGAAGATGAACATTGAAATTACAGAATTACATAACACAAAAGAAGCACAAAAGAATAAGCTAGAACTGGATGGTGAACACATTTCCCAACTAGAAGATAAATGCCTTGACACTAGCCTGCATGCAGATAAATTAGAACAAAGATTTAAGAGAAATGAAGAGAACCTAAGAGTTATATGGGATGACAAGAAAAGAACCAGCATATGCCTCACTGGATTTCTGGAACAAGAAGAGGTGAAAAAATATCACAGAGAAAATTGTGGAAGACATGCTAACATAACATTCTCTCCATATATTGAAGGAAGAAAATACATTTGCTACAAGACTCTCAAAGAACACCCTAAGAGTTAGATCCAAAGACAAAGTCACCAAGACATATGATAATCAAATCTTTAAACCCAAAGACAAAGAAAGAATCTTGTGAGAAGCCTGGGGAGAAAAAGAAATGTCACATACAATGGACAAGAAATTATGCTGAGTTCAGATTACTCAGCAGAAACAATTCAGGCAAAAAATAATGGGACAGAATATAAATTATACTGAAGGAAAACTTCCAACCAAGAATACTACATCCAGCCAAATTGTCTATCAAATATTAGAGTGAAATCAAGACATTCTCAGACAAACAGAAATTAAAAGATTTTGTGAAAATTAGATCAACCCTACAACAAATACATAAGGAAGACTTTCTGATAGAGAACCCATAACAGAGAACAACAAAACAAATCAGGACATGTGACATCAACATTAAAACTAAATCAGAAATAGATGCTGTGATAGTTGGAGCTGTGTGTCAACTTGGCTGGACCACAATTCTGTGTGGTTTTAAGCAATTGTGATGTGGGTTGTTCCAATGATGGGATCAAATGTAAATGTTTTGAACAGTCAATCTGTTGAAAGGGAGTTTCTGGAGGGGTGTG
>NW_006922720.1:178813-186178 GCF_000298275.1 Orycteropus afer afer | reverse complement strand
GAACAATGTGGAACAAAACTCAAAATCATTTGGAAAAAAAAAAATTTGGGAACAGTTTGCTGGCCCGATGGAGCCTGGTGGAACCACTGAGACTATAGCCCCTAGCTGCCCTTCAGGTCCGGAATTGAACACATGCCTGTAGCTTCCAGCCAAACAGTAGACAGGCATAGTAGTTGAGCATTTATCTGAGGTAGATACACTCCTTGGAGAGAAGAAGCAAGAGATAAAGAAGGGCTGTTCAGGCACAGGGACACAGCTCAGGTTGTAGGAGTTCATGGAGGGATGGTCACAGGGAAGCAGTACCTATCAGGAGGAAGTGGGAGAGGAAGTGTTGCATTGTACTAAATTGTGGTCATTGTCATGAGACAAAGTGTATGTGATCTGCTGTATGGAAAGTGTATTTGCTCTGTAAATTTTCACCCAAACACAATAATAATAATAATAATAATAAAAGGTGGAGAATTGATGATAATGGGGAAGGCCCTCAAAAGGTGGATTGATACAGTGTCTACAAGGATGGGCTCAGGTGTAGCCAGATTCATGGAGCCAGCATGGGACCTGCCAGTTTTTTTTTCTGCTGTACATTTGCTTACTGTGAGTTGGAAATGACCCTCCAGCACCGAAAACAACAAAATTAAAGTAAATCAATAAACCTTCTAACCAAAATATGAGAGAATATAATTTTTGTTATTGTTGTTATTTGCTATCAAGTCAGACCCAACTCATAGTGACACTCCTTGGATTTCTGAGGCAGTATCACTATGGAAGTAGATTGCCCCATCTTCCTTCTGAGGAGTGGCTGGTGGATTTGAACCTTCAGCTTTCTGGTTAGCAGTCAAGTGCCTTAGGCACTACGCTACCACAGCTCCTTAAAGAATATCATAAGAACTTAGAAAACAGTCGACACACCAAGGCCAGCATGCCCACACAAAGGCCTGCAGCCTGGTTGAGCACTCTAAGGTGGGCCTGCAGGTTGGGGCCAGGCCTGGGGCTGCAGATTGTAGTCTGAAGGAGTAGCTGAGGGAACAGTTTTGTGACCACCCACTGAAGCAATGTGAGGACATGAGGCTTCATGATGCAAACTACGTTGGGGACCTACAGACCCTCAGGAACCTGTTGGAACAGGAGAGCTACCAGGGCCTCATCAATGAGAAGTCTGTCTTTTGCTGTATCTGGCTCCCAAGCACAACACTGAGGATCCCGGCCACTGCAGTCCATGGAAATTGTGTAGACCTCCTCATCCAAAAGGGGCCAAGGTTGACCTGGTGGATCTCGAGGGAAGACTGCCCTGTATGTGCCATGGTGAATCAGCACCTTGAGAGTGCTCAGATTTCCCTGGAAGTTGGCGCAGACCCCAACAGCAGCCAGCACCATTGCAGCCCCCTTGTCTATCATGTGTCACGTGTGGGCTGACATTCTGAAGGTGCTCATCAGGTACTGGGATGATGTTGATGACAACCACCACCCGACTCCTGAGGTCTACGCTTCTTTGTCCCAGCACCTCACCTCTTTGGTGATGTGCCCTTTGTACATTAGAGTGGCCTACTACAACCTGTTGTGCTTTAAGCTGCTCCTCCAGGCAAGGGTGAACCGCAATTTCAACTGCAAGGCCCTGTCAAAACATTGGCCTGCTACCAGGGCTCCCTTGCCTTTGTCATTGATGCTCTCTTGAGCCATGGATGTGAGGCGGCCTTTATGAGCTAAACTGACCCTGGTGAAGTGGAAATCCCTGGGCCCAGAGTGGAGAGGCCAGAGGAAGGTGGACCCTAATGTTCTGCAGGTCTTTAAAGAAACCTGAAGTGTGCTCAGGTCCCTGTTGGATCTGTGCTGTGTGGCTGAGAGGTGGGCTCTTGGCAAACACTGCCTCCACCTACTCTCCTCACTGCCCCTACTGGACCCTGTGAAGAGGTTTCTGTAATACAAGTAGGAGGAACATGAACCATTGCTAAGAGGAAAGAAGAAGATGATCTGTGTGACAATGGTTCCTCACACTGTGACCCATACCCTCTGCTCCCAGAGTTGTCCCACCTGGCTGTGGCAAAGAAGAAACAGCCTCGTGCTAATGGGCTGTGATTCTGTCCCAGGTGCTCAGGACATTGAACAGTCTTAGGTCACTCTTACCCAAGAGGCCCAGACAAAACTTATTTATGCTCTTTCTGAATGTTCCTTTTGTGGATGTTCACAGTTGTGTATTAGTGAATAGGGCCATGGAATGTGTGCAGGTGTGGCTACTCCCACTGGTGGGGACACTCAGCGCTCTCCAGAAATGTACTTTGTTTTTACTTCCGTTTCTAAGTGTCATTGTTCAGAACAGGCCTGCACACTCATCTCTCAGTGAGCAGGGCTTTGGGAGAAAGAAGTGGAGCTGAGATGCTGCATGTAAGCCCTCAGGGCAGTCTCTTTGTGCTGGGGTGAAGCACGGGGTGGCCCATGTTATGCACCCCACCATTGTTTCAGGGTCCTCCCCAACTGATGGTTGTTGGATTAGTCATCTTTGTTTGGGGATGGCTTCCTGTGGAGGCTCTGAGGAGGGCACAGTGTGATAGTCCCCTGCTGTCCCTATTCTGATGCCAGGCACTGACTGGCTATGCACCCACAGGTGTCTGGTCCTGGGCCAACAATCACAGGGAGCTTTCTGACATGGTTGGGCTTAGGAGGCCCACACTGAACCAGACAGTATATAGCCTGCCACCAGAGCAAGCCCCCCCCCACACACACACCAGCACTCACTGCCAGGCTGAAGGAGAGGCTGCTTGTTAACCTCTGGCCCTGATCATGCCCCAAAGTAAAAGTCCATCAGCTGTCAGTGGCCTAGTGTCCTGGTGCCTACAGTCCTAAGATCATAGCACCTGGTGCTGGGTTGATTGTCCTTCAACTTTCTGGATCTAAATATCTCAGTAGTAGCTCAAAGACACTAAGGGACAAGGACAAGGCATACATGCCTAAGGGCCTTGCCAGGAAGGGTGGAAAAGCTGGCCTGGGGGATGGCCTGACACCCTTGGCTGTGTGGGTTCTTGATGAAGTGCTTACTGTCACATTGAGGCTGTGTGGCCAGCTGTCATTGGCTCCTTCATCACTGCAGGGAGGTGGGAGGCTTCTGAGAGTGTCCAAGTCAAGTAACCTTGCCCTTTGAAACCATTGAGCAGACCACTATTGAGTGGTCCTCAAACTTTAGAAGTATTGAGAACAGAGCATATTTCAAATCTGTAAATAGAGGATGCAGTGTCCCATCTTTTCATCTGAGCTGGTCACATGGGTGGTGACAGCCACACAGCCTCTTCCCTTCCACTGTCAGGGCTGGTATTATTTTCCCAACCTCCTATACATACATCACAGCTCTGCTGGGATGCTGGTTTCACCCTCCTATCATGAAGGTCTGGGAGTGGGGGAGGGTTGTTAGGTGACTCAAGAAGACACTGTCAAATGAAGTGATGTCTGAACTGTGATAGTTGCATAAACGTGGGATCCAGGGGCCTGAGGTGGGGCTGTGCCATGCTCCTGAGGGCACTGAAATCCAGATTGACTGAGCTGGCTCAGAGCTGGACCAGGGGGGATGTGGGCCTGCACTGAGTCAGATAGGCCATCAGAGAACAGGGGTGCTGGGGGAATGTCAACCCCAGGAGGGCTGGGCACATTCTCTGTGTCAATCAGGCAGCACTTGGTTGAGCTGGTACAGAACAAAGGGAATCATTGCCCTGCCTGGAGACAGAAAGGGCTTCATGTGATTTGAGGGAATGAAGCCATTCTGCAGATATAAGGAGTAGCCACAACTTTCTGGCTAGGCTGACAAGAACTCCAGGAGAGAATGCTTCTCAGCCCTGTGTCCTCTCCTCCCCCTACACATGTGGCTAGGGGGAGAAGAGGGAAGGCTTTTCCAGATGAGCTGTACTGTGGTCTGAGAGCCCTTGAGTCTTCCTGGCCTGCTTTTCATGGAGTGTGTTTGGAGAAGGCCTCCCAACCTGCTCTTTGAAGGAGGGGCAGCTCTGTTCTCAGAACTCTGGAAGCAGGACTGGGGTCTGCCAGTGAGGGGCTGTACCCACACTAGTGTAGCAGTGCAGAGGTGGGCCTAGCCTCGCTCACAATGCAGTTTTACTCCTGTGCTCTGTACCCGGCCTAGCTCAAATCATGGACCTGTTCTTGTGCCCTGTACCTGACCCAGCACACAGAATGGTCTTGCTCCTGTGCCCTATACCTGGCCTGACTCAAAATGAAGTCCTACTTCTGGGCCTGGGAAAGCAACTGTGAGGTCATGTCTGGAGGACAGGGACTTATCTTTGTGGTCTCTGGTTGTATTGAGCTTCACTGGTCCTTGCCCACAGCCAGCCAGGGAGGTGATGTGTCTGGTCCCTGGCAGTGAGACCTCTCCCACTCCCAGCCAGAGAAGTCATATGTCCAGGGAGGGGTGAGCTGAGCAGCTCCCTGCCATCTTACCCTGGGTGCCATGTGTCAGGTTGGTGGTAGCATATGCACCCCAGTTATTTGTTGGCAGACAACAGATGTACTTTGTCTTTTCACAGCCAGCCTTAGTGGTTTTTCTGGCTTCCAGCAGCTTTGGATTCAGTCTCTTGCTGGAATGAGGTCCACTCATGGATTACTTGGGACACTGCTGTAGGTTTCAGAGAAGGGTGGAGCAATTCCTGTCAGTGGAGCACTCTGCACAGTCGTGCTGCAGCATGGGGTACCCCACATCCCACAACACCAGGAAATGTGTGATGGGGCTCCCCAGAGAGATGGCATGAGGGAGGAGCAGAGGTGCTGAGCATGCTTACAAAGCCCCTGCCCCTTGTGTTCTCCCACCACGTCAGGGCACTGAAGCCTGTGCTGTGTGCCTGAATGATCCATGAGTGATGTGAACAGGTAGTCCAATGTAGGGAGTGCTGCACAATGTGGTGCTCCTGAGGATGCTGGGAATTGAGTTTTCGCATCTGAAGGAAGGGCATATTCATGTCATACATACTCTGCCTTCTGTTGCTCATGTGATTGTATGTTCAGGCCCTGCCTCATTCCACAGATGCAGCCAAGGCAACAGGGCTTATTTTGTGTGTTGTGTGTTGTGTGTTGAAGTTTGATAATCTCAGCAGAGATGCACTTGTTAAAAGAGGAGTTTGAAAAGGGAGGATATGGTAATGTTGAGTATTTGTCTGTTATCACATATAAAAGCCATCATTTTAAGGTTTTGTTTTTCTTTCATGAATTGATTCTTCAAATAAGAGACACATGAGGAAACAGGAGGAGGAAGGGATGGTGACATAGGACCGTGCAGAGGGGTCTACGTGCTGCAGAGAGGGTCGTGTGCTAAGGTCTGCCACTTTCCCATGTGGCCTCAGCCACTGCACTGTGACATTGGAGTCTGTACTTCTGCATGGGCAAGGTCCCCAGTGTGCCTCCTCCCAGTGCCCTAATGTACAGACACTTGTATGAGAAAGCACTTTGTGAACTAACAGTCTGTGGAAATGTAAGTGCTATCATTGGCTTGTTGTCCCTGTCCTCAGTGGGTGTGCACCTGTGGCTGTGAAATACCACAAAGGCACCAGGTTTCATGTGGACCACAGCTTGGGACTTGGAGCATGGGTGTTGAGCAATGTTGCAGAGAAGAGTGAAGACAGTACATGGCATATCATCCATGAAGTTATATTTATCCAACTTACTATATTTTTAATGCTTTTGTTTGGCAAAAGAAAATGTGACTGTCCTTGGCCAGTGCCTAGAAGCTCTTAATTTTCCAAGGTGGGGAACGATGAGTCTTGCCATTGCCTAAGTTTACTTGCTGCTGAGAAATTCTCCTTGGATCATCGTGAAAGGCATCACAATGTGTCCACAGCTTCATAATTACAGAATGGGTTCTTGGGTCACTGTGGGGACTTGCAGGTATGTGTCCCTGAATCCTGGCAGTGATGACACACGTCCTTCTAGAGTGCCAGATCTTGACCATCGCTGGATTCGAGAGTGACACAGAGATTGTTTGACCTTCTCCTGGGCCTGGGAGCCTGTGCTACCTCCTGAATGGTGGGGATAGCACTGGGGTGAGTGCTGATAGAGGTTCTGCATGTCCCTGTGCTGCCACGTCACCATATGGTGACCAGGCCCTGACCTCCAGGAGTTTGGATCTTGAGCCTGAAAGTCTACATTTGGCCATATGGCCCTTCCCTCTCTCCCATCCCTCTCTCCAAATACTCTTTCCCTCCCCAAAACCTGAATCCCTTAATGGGGATTAAACTAATTGATAGGAGGCATCAGTAGTTTATTGGCTTTGTGTCTCAGGAGAAGATGAAGGGGAGAAGATTCCAGGCAGAGAGCGTGAGGGAGCCACCAGGGGTAGCCTAGGGGGTACTTCCTGTTGCTATAACATCATTGCTCAGGGTGGGGTGTGTGTGGAGTCCTCTTGTTTGTAAGGAATTCTGATTTAAAGGTGTCATATGCCAGGTAATGCATGAATGTGCATAAATCCAGGTTGGCTAGGCTATGTGTCAATACAGTCTAGTGTACATGTTGAATATCGGCATGTTGCAGGAACTTATAAAGCAGTGACTCTGCTCTGCCTGTGGTGTTGGCATAGCCCTACTGCTGCTGCCTGGTGCCAGCCCCAGGAGGTGTGATGTATTGGGGCTTATTCCTGAAACTCAGCAAAGCAAGTGCTCACCACCTGCTGTCAGCTCCTCTCTGCCTTGATACTGAGCATATGTTTGCTACGGCAGCTGGAACTGCAACTGTCCTTGCCCTTGTGCCTATCTCAGAACTTTTAGAAGTGTGATGGACACCTTTAATGTGTGTTTGCAAGCTAAATAAATGCTTTGTTTCTGAATAAACAAATAAATAAATAATAACTTAGAAAACATAAAATCAACAACAATGAAGAAAATGAAAAAGAAAACCTAGTAACAAAATTGACTCATCAGAGAAAATTATACAGAAAAAGAAAATAATTGAAATTACAATGAAAAAGACAAACCATAGAGGTAAATTACTACTTACTGTTAGTTACACTGAATGTAAATGGATTAAATACACCATCAAGGGAAACAGGATTCATGTATATGCTACCTATAAGTGTCTCACTTTACACAAAGATGAAAATAAATTAAAAAATCAAAGGGTGGAAAAAATATATCAAGCTAACGCTAAACAAAAGGAGCAGGATTGACTATATTAATTTCTGATAAAATAGACTCCAAGAAAAAACACCATAAGAGACCAGAAAGTACACTGTATAGTGATGAAAAGTTTAATCTAGCATGAATACATGACAAATATATCCATGTATCAAAAGTAAAAACACCAAAATACATAAAGTAAACTTTAACAGGATTGAAAATAGAAATGACAACTTTACACTAATAGTAGGAAATATCAATGCATCATTATTGA
>NW_006922720.1:176715-178549 GCF_000298275.1 Orycteropus afer afer | reverse complement strand
ATCAAAGTAGTATAAAATCAGAAATTAATAGCAGGAAGAATTAGGGAAAAAACAAATAAATGGAAACTTAATAACACCCTGCTTAAGAACCACTGGGTAGCAGAAGAAATAAAATGTGAATTAAAAAAAAAAGTTATACAAACAAACAGGCATGAAAACACAACATACCAAAATCTTTGGGACACAGAAAAAGTGATACTCATAGTTCATATTATAGCAATAAATGCAAACATCAAAAAAGAAGAAAAGAACAAAAATCAATACCTTAAACCAACAACTCCAACAATTAGCTCTCCAAAAAAAAACACACCCCAGGAAAAAAAAAAAAATCAGTCTCCAGAAGAAAAACTAATTAAAAAAAAAAAAAAAAGGAAATGAAGACTAGAAGTTGATTCTTCAAATACATTAACAAAATTGAGAAAGCATTGGCAAATTTACAAAGGAAAAGAAAGAGAATATGAAAATAACATGAATAAGAAATGAAATGGGCAATGTCCCAACAGAACCAACTGAAATAAAAAGGGTAATGACAACATGCTTTGAGGAACTCTACTCCAACAAATTTCAACACCTACAAGGGACAGACAAATTTATAGAAAAACATGATTAACAGTGACTCTCTGGTTAGACTCAGAACAAAATAACTATTTGAACAAGTGATAAAAATTTCTCAAGGGAAAAAAAAATCCTGGCACTGATGACTTTTTGGAGACCACCAAACAATGAAGTGCTGCACTAAATCTTTTCCAGGACATCAAAAATGATAGAGTAAACTCAAATTCATTTTATGAAGTGAGGATAACCCTGATAGTAAAGCCAGATGAAGAGATAACAAAGAAAATTATAGACCAATATCCCACATGAGAACAATGGTCTGCAAAAGGACTACCAAATCTGTTTTGGAAAAAGTGCAGCCAAAATCCTCCTTGGATCTGAGAATGGCCAGACTTCATCTCACCTAATTTGATTATGTTGTCAGAAGAAACCATTCCCTGGAGAAGAATATGTTTGGTGAAGTGGAGGGTCAATGAAAAAAGAAAAGACCTCAATGAGATGGATAGACACAGTGCCTGCAAAGATGGGCTCAGGTATAACAAGGATTGTGAGGCTGGCATCAGACTGGACAGTGTTTCATTCTGATGTACATAGGGTCATTCATTATGAGTCAGAGATGACTCGATAGCACCTAACTACAATAACATCCCACATGAACATAAACACAACAACCCTCAACAAAATCCTAGTCAGTGGAATCCAATACCATATGGGGGGGGGGGAGAACCACATTATGACCAAGTGAGATTCATACCAAGTATGAAAGGTTGGTTCAACATTAGAAAAACAATCAGCATAATCCACTACATAAATAAATAAAAGAACCACAAAATCGTATAATTCAATGCAGAAAAGACATTTGATAAAATCCAACATCCATTTGACAAAAACTCTCAGCAAAATACAAATAGAAGGAAAAATCTTCAACATAAATAAAAGCATACACACAAAAGTGATAGCTAACAATGTCTCAGTGGAGAGAGATTGAAAGCATTCCGATGTGAATGGGAACCACCCTTTTTTGTTCACCATTGTTTTGAAAGTCATAGCCAGGAAAATAAGTCCAGAAAAGAGAATGAAACCCATCTCAATTGACAGAGAAGTTCTAAAAGTATCCCTGTCTGATGATAATACCACCCTATACATAAAATATCCCAGAAAATCCTGAAACAAATAAATGTTCAGAAAAGTGTCAGGTTACAAAATCAATATACAAACATGAGACAGATTCATTTACACCAACAAAGAAACTTTGGAAAATGAAATAAGGAAAACAATA
>NW_006922720.1:174113-176526 GCF_000298275.1 Orycteropus afer afer | reverse complement strand
AAAAGAAAAAAAAATACATAAATGGAGAACATACCATGCTCATGAGTAGGAATATTTAGCTTCGTGAAAATGTCAATATTGCCCAAAGCAATTTATAAATATAATGCAATCCTGATCCAGATTCAAACATTCTTTAAAAATTAGGAAAACCAATTACTAGTTTTAAACTGAAAAGAAAGACTCTGGATAAGCAAAGTGCTACTGAAGAAGATAAAACAGGTTTCACACTCCGAATCAAAAAACCTACCATACAGATACAGTAGTCAAAATATCCTGGTATTGGTACAATGACAGATATGTAGAATAACGAAACAGAATTGCCAACCAGAGTAGATCAATTCACCTATGGCCAGTTAATTTTTTAAAGAGGGCCATAATGCATTAAACAGGGAGTTGGGGATACAATATTCTCAATAAATGGGTTGACAAAGGTGGATATCCATTAACAATAAAATGGAACAAGATTCATATCTCACCTATTAAAAAGGAAAAACAAATTAACTCAATGTGGATAGAAGATCTATACACAAAACCTAAAACAAAAATGCTAGCCAAAGAAACAGTAGGAGTAAACTTAGAGGTTGTAATTTATGGCACAAATTATCAAACATAGCACAGATGCACAAACAACAGAAGATGAACTAGACAACTGGATACTTCTGAAAATTAAATTCTTATGAACATCAAAGAATTCTCCAAAAAGCAAAAACGGAACCTACATATTAGGGGTTGGGGATAATTGGAAATGACAAAAATGACAATGGACTTATCTCTCAAATTCATAGAAAACTTCAATACCTCAAAAAGAAAGAGACAGACAATACAATTAACAAATGGGTAAAATATATGAACAGACACCTCACCAAATAAATGGTTCAGGCAGCCAACAAACATATGAAGAAATGATCATGATCATTACCCACCAGAGAGATCCAAATCAAAATGATGAGGTATCATCTCACCCCAGCAGTAATAGTAAAGTTCAACAAGACAGAAAATAACAAGTGCTGGCTAGTATGTGGAGAGATTAGGGATCTCATACACTGCTGGGACTATCAAATTGCACAACCACTGTGGAAAATGAATGGCTCTTCCTTTTAAAGTTAGAAGAAGAAATACTATTTGATCCAGCATTCCCCATCCTAGACATAAAGGAGAGCCAGGAAAAAAATAAATATATGCACACCTATGTTCATTGCAGCCGTATTTACAAAATCAAAAGAGATGGAAACAACCCAAGTTCCTATTAACAGATGAAGGGAAAAACAAATTATGGTACATCATGTAGTGAAATACTACATAATGTCAAAGAATAATGATAGATCTGTAAAACACCTCTTAATGTGAATGAACATAGAGGGCATTTTCCTGACAGAAATGAGTCAGTCACAAAAGGGCAAATATTGTATAAGACCAGTAATGTAAAAAGTCAAGAAAAGCTTTATACACAGAAAGAAACATTTTTTTCAAAGTTATCAGGGGTGGGAGGGAAAGGAAGAGTAAATCACTAAGTAGAGGATAGACATGTATTAACCTCATGAAAGGAAAGGTAATATTAGAAGGAAGTCACCATAAAATAATCAAAGCAAAGGAAGACACAACAAGGAGTACAAAACCTAACAGTAACAAAGATATACACTATCACATACACAATCTTGCACTAAAAGTAATAATAACATGCCAGTGAATCCATGGATAGACACATAAACTGCACAAGTGTGGGAAGATAAGAGGACTACACCCGTATATATATATATATATATATATAGGTTTGACAGAGGTTATTTCTGTATATGTATCAATTCATGCTGCAAATATTCCCATGAATGTAGTAGAGCACACAGAGGTCAAAGTTATGAGAACTTCTTAGCTATAAACAAATACTCTGAGGAATGACTTGCAGCCTTGGAGTCTCAGGTTCACTGTGTTGGGAGACTTCAGGTTAATCGGCATAACATAGTACACAAAGATAATATCCTACATGCTATTTATTTATTTTTGTTAAGTGTAGGAGTTCTTGTGGTATAATGGATAAGATATTTGGCTGCTAACCGGAAGGCCATCAGTTATAACTCACCAGCCACTCCATGGAAGTAAGATGAGACAATCTACTTTTGTAAAAATTCACATCTTGGAAAATGAATGGGGGTTGCTATGAGTCAGAATTTACATGATGCCAGAGGTCTTGGTTTGGTTTGTTATTTTGGTAAGTAGTGATTGGAGTCTTGAAGGAGGAACAGTCACATAACAGTCATTGGTCTCTCCCATTCTGAGAGAAAGAAGACTGAGGTAAATAAAAAGATGCATGAAAACTCATAGTCCAAAGGACAAAGGAACCATATAAACTCCAGCCTTCATGACCTTGATACAAAAAGAGCTAGATGGTGCTTAGCTACCACTGCTGACTGCTCTG
>NW_006922720.1:169753-174013 GCF_000298275.1 Orycteropus afer afer | reverse complement strand
ACTGGTGGAATCCCCAAGACTATGGCCATTAGACACCCTTCAAACCTGTCACTGAAAATCAACTTTCAGCCAAACAATAGACAGGCCTATAAGATGAACAATAGCACCTGGGAGGTATTCATTGCTTAGAACAATTGACCATATGAGATAAAAAGGAATAAAGCTCAAAGGAAAGGCAGGGATCATCAGAAAGAAAGATGAATAGAAATGGAAAACACAGAAAGAAGTGTGAAGAGTGTTGGTACGTTGTGAAGATTACAATCCACGACACAAAAGAGAATATGTACAAATTATTGGATGGAGAACTAATTTGCTCTGTAAACTTTCACTTAAATCACAATATATATATTTTTTTAAGTCACCAGTATGGGAGAAGGGCAACATCATATATTAGCTGGCAGAAGCAAAAGATAAATGAACTGAAATATTGCACAACCGAAATCACTGAATCTGAGGAGCAAACATTTTAAAAAATGAGCAAAAGAGAAAGGTCTTCTGGGAGAGCATCATTTGTCTCACAGAAATTATGGGAGCCACTAAAAAGAAAGAGAAAAAAAAAGGAATAGAAGAGTTTGTGTATAAAAATATCAGAAAACTTTCCAAATTCTAGGATGAACATAAATTTAAAAATCCAAGAATCTCAACAAACTCCAAGTATATTCTAATCAAATATTACATATCTTCAAAACCAAAGATAAAGGCAAAAAGCAGCAAGAAAATACTGTTACACATAAAACATCTCAAGATTAAGCAAAATAAATTTTAAAAAAATTATTTTCTGAAAATTTGGAGACCTGAAGGAAATGGAATAACATATTTAAACTATAAAAGTGAAAATCTATCAACCAAAATATGTTTTCCTGACACAACTGATCTCTCAAAATTGAGGGTAAAATTAAGACATTTCCAGATAAGCCAGCTGAGCAAGTTTGTCTAGACCTGCCCTAAAATAAATGTAAAATAACTTCTTTAGATTGAAATAAAAAACTCCAAAAGTAATTTGGAGGCATATGACAATTGAAAAAAGATATATCTAATTGAACCCACACCTGTGGTATTCTGCAAAACAAAAGACAGGCATATGAGTTGAACATTTACCTCAAGTAGATACTCTCCTTGGGGAGAACAATCATGGGAAAAAGAAGGGCTGCTTATGCACAGGGAGACAGCTCAGGGGGCAGGAGTCCATGGAGGGATGGACACAGGTAAGAGGTAACTATGGGGAGGAAATGGGAGGGAAGCTGTTGAATTATGGTAAACTGTGGACAATGTCATGAGACAAAGTATATGTGAACTGCTGTATGGAAAGTGAATTTGCTCTGTAAATCTTCACCCAAATCACAAAAAAAAAAAAAAAAAAAGATTTATCTATAAAGACATCACTGGCAAATAAAAGCACAAGTTTTATGATGTATTTGTTTCTAACCTTATTTATTATATTCTAAAATTTGAAGTGATAAATGTGTAAAAATATTTAGAAGTTTATTTTACTGATACATAATTAATTAAGATGTAATTTGCAACAACAATTTAAATAGAGGAGGAACAATAGATCCCAATCTCCTTCCTAGGAGTGGCTGGTGGGTTTGAACCACCAACCTTCTGGTTAGTAGTCAAATGCATTAGGCACTATGCCACCAGAGCTCCTTTTATTTGGTTTGGTAATTAAGATGATATTATTTTAAACAGTGTTGTTGTACATTTAGGATATTACAGGTAATCTCCAGTGTATTTTTTTAAATATATACACAAAATGAAAGGAGTAAGGAGTTAGAATGATTTTGTGCAATATATCAGCTTAACAAAAAATAAGTTTGTACTGGAAGAAATGAGGACAAAAATATATGACATGAAGAAAACAAAACAGGAATGTAGGGCCATTCTTGTTGGTAATTGCTTTTATTGTAAATGGTTGGTTGAATAGATTTAAAAAAAAAAAGAAAAAGAAAAAGAAAGAATAAATAGGATTCATCTACATGCTATCTACAGGATATACACCTTACACCTTACACCTGATAGGCTGAAAGTGTAAAGGAGTTTATCTACCTTAGGTAAATCTTCAACTCATATGCCTGTGTTTTGTTTGGCTGAATGCCACAGGCGTGTGTTCAGTTCAAGAGCTGAAGGCCAGCTAGGGGCCATAGTCTCAGTGGTTCCACCCATCTCTCTCAGACCAGAAAACCAGGTCACCCTTTTTTTTCTTCCAAATTATTTTGAGTTTTGTTCCACATTGTTCTCCATTTCTATCCAGGATCTCCTGCATAGATCTCTTTCCTAGTAGTTGGCAGTGGTAACTGAACACCATCTAGCTCTTGTGGTCTCATAGTCATATAGGCTGTGGATCTCATGATGTACTAGTCCCAGGATTAATTGTTTCCATGAGTCATTGGTTTTTCTTTGTTCTTCTTTGTTCTGGATGAGGAGAAACCCATCATTACATCTAGATGGCTTCTTGAAAGCTTTTAAGATCTCAGTCACTACTCACCAAAGTAGGATGTAGAACAATGTTTTGTGTAGCATGTTATGCCATTTAAGCTTGATGTCCCCTGTGGTTATGATCCTGAGCCCTCTGGTTCAACTACTCAGTGCCACTGACTAGCTGGCTGTGAACAAGAAGTCACTCCACCCTTACCCCTTGTCAACTCTACTACACACCCAGGAATTCAGATCATACAAATACACTTCTAGGACCATTGCCTGCCCACCTTATACATGGTGTTGGGTACACTCCCTGCTTCACAGACATACCTATTTGTTCAGCCAGTCCACCCATCTTTCAACTGGTATACCCATGTTTACCTTCACTGAAAATGCAGTACTGTATGTGCAAAAGGGTTGATCTTTGTTATCTAAACCTCCCCTGCACCTCTCTATGTCTTCCTCTTCCTCAATGCCACCATGTTGATCAATCACATTTGGTACATTGTCCTTCTCTTCACCCAAATCAATACTTGTCTCCAACCATCTAACAGTGTTCTCTAGCCTTTCTTCCACCTTTGGTAACCAACAAAGAAAATTTCCTTCCATATATAAACCTTTCCTTGAGTTTTACAATAAAGGATTAATACAGTATTTGTTCTTCTTTGATTGAATTATTTCACTCAGCATACTGTCCTCCAAGTTCGCCCATGTTATGCAGTGTTTTGCAGATTTTACATTGTTCTTTAGGATTGCATAGTATTCCATTGTGTGTATGTACCATAATTTGGTTATCCATTCCAACTGATGGACACTTAGGTTGTTTCTACCTTTTGGGTATTATAAATGGTACTGCTATGAACATGGGTGTGCATATGTCTGTTCTTGTCATGGCTCTCACTTCTTTAATAACTGGTAATGAAATAGCTGGGTCAAATGGTATTTCAAATTCCAGCTTTTGAAGGAATAGTCATACTGCTTTCAACAGTGGTTGTACCATTTTACAGTCCCACCAGCAGTGTATGAGAGTTTCAGTCTCTCCACATTCTCACCAGCATTTATTATTTTCTGTCTTGTTGAACTTTGCTACTAGTACTGGAGCAAGGTGGTATCTCATGGTTGTTTTGATTTTCCTCTCTGTAAAGGCTAATGATCCTAAGCATTTCTTCATATGTTTGTTGGCCACCTGAATATCCTCCTTGGTGAAGTGTCTATTCATGTCTTCTGCTCATTTTTCAATTGGATTGTTTTTCTTTTTGTTATTGAGGTTTTGGAGTTTTCTGTAAATTCTAGAGATAAGTCCCTTGTCAGACATGACATTACCATTTTTCCCCCAATCTGTAGGTTCTCTCTTGATTCTTTTGGAGAAGTCTTTGGAAGCACATAATAATTAAATTTTTAGAAGGTCCCATTCAGATAGTTTCTCTTCTGCTGTTTGTGCATTTTGGGTTATACTTGATAGTCTATTTATGCCATATATCAGGATTCCTAAATTTGTCCCTGTTTTTCCTTGAGGAACTCTATACATTTAGTTTTCACATATAAGTCTTTGATCCATCTGGAGTTAGTTTTTCTGTATAGTGTAAGGTAGATATCTTGTTTCCTTTTTCTGTAAATGGATATAGTTTTACCAGCACCATTTATTAATTAATCCATTGAATGGATTTCAGCCCTTTCTCAAAATTCAGCTGAACATAGGTTGGTGAATTTATTTCTGGGTTCTCAATTCCATTTCATTAATCTATGTATCTGTCATTAAACCAATACCAGGCAGTTTTGACTATTGTGGCTGTATGGTAGGTTTTGAGATCTGGCAGAGTGAGACCTCCTACTTTGTTCTTC
>NW_006922720.1:167899-168993 GCF_000298275.1 Orycteropus afer afer | reverse complement strand
GTTGGATTTTATCAAATGCCTTTTCTGCATCAATTGATATGATCATGTGTTTCTCCTCCTTTATTTTATTTATGTGGTGGATGATGTTGATTGTTTTTCTAATGTTGAACTATCCTTGCATACCATATATGAACCCCATTTGGTCATAATGAATGATTTTCTTGATACGTTATTGGAGTCTATTGGCTAGGATTTTGTTGAAGATTTTTGCATCTATATTCATAAGGAATATTGCTCTGTAGTTTTCCTTTTGAGTGATATCTTTGCCTGGTTTTGGTATCAAGGTTATGCTTGCTTCATAAAATTAGTTAAGGAGGATGCCATTCTTTTCTATGTTTTGGAATAGTTTGAGTAGGAATGGTGTCAGTTCTTTTCTGAATGTTTGGTCGAATTCTCTGGTGAAATGATCCTGACAGGACTTTTTTTGTTGTTGTTGTTGTTGCTAAATTTTTGTGACCTGTCCAATTTCTTCATTTCTTGTTGATCTGTTCAACTTTTCCATAACAGTCTGTGTTAGTTTAAATAAGTGGTGTGTTTTTAGAAATCTGCTCATTTCTTCCGGATTTTCAAATTTTTTGGAGTACAGTTCTTCACGGTATCCTGATATTATTGTTTTCATTTCAGTTGGTTCTGTTGTGATGTCACCCATTTCATTTCTTATCTGTATTCTCCCCCTTTCTCCTTTGGTTAAATTCATCTTGGTTTGTCAATTTTATTGATCTTTTCACAAACCAACTTCTGGTCTTGTTAATTTTTTCTATTGACCTGTTTCTCTGTTTCATTGGTCTCTGTTCCAATCTTTATTATTTCCTTTCTTCTGGTGGCTGTAGCTTTTCTTGCTGTTCTTTTTCTAATTTTGGAGATGTTCATTCAAAATGTTGATTTTGGCTCATTCTTCTTTTTTGATGTGTACATTTATTGGTATAAATTGACCTCTGAGCACTGCTTTTGCTTTGTCCAAAGATTTTGATGGCTTGTGATTTCATTCTCATTTGATTCAATAAATTTTAAAATTTCAATTTTTTTATTTCTTTTACCCAGTCTTTCTCAAGCAGGGTGTTGTTCAGTTTCTGTCTGTTTACTCTTTTTCTGTT
>NW_006922720.1:165111-167133 GCF_000298275.1 Orycteropus afer afer | reverse complement strand
CCCCTTCCAGCAGTCCAGGTCAGGAATGTCCTTCAGGTTACTGAATTATGCTGTTGCTTTAAATATTCAAAATGGTCAAGCCACTTGTAAACATTCATGAGGGCTATGCCCTTCTGACAGGCAAATGTCCACAGTGAACTTCCTCTTCCTTTCCCCCTTCCTCTTCACTGCTGCTTCACCTTTTATTCCCTACCCACCAGAGCAGTCCTCCCTGCAGTTCCTGGCTAGCAGGGCTAATTCTTAGGTTAATTCTTAGTTCTTACCACCACTCAGCAATCTGTAAGCTGTCTGTGCTATCAGGATTGCTGCCAGACTACAGCTCCGTCTGTCTCCTTTTTGGTATTTTCATGCAAATTCTTCTGCTAGTTGGGGTTTAGTCCACTTCTATATCCTTTCCTTCCAGGCTCAGGGGTCCAGGATTATCTTCTGTGTCTGTGTTAACTGGTTTCCCTTTTCTTTGTTGAAGAGTGTCTGTGCAGTTTTTCTGCCTATTCAGCCATTTTTCTGGAACTCTTGGGTTATATTTTTCTTATCCATTCTGCAACTCTCAATCTCTTGAGTGGTGCATTTAACCCATTGACATTCAGTGTAGTTATTGACAAGAATTAATTTATTTCTGTAATTTTGTTATGTGGTTTTTCATTGTGTTGATGATTTCTTTGTTCTATACAATTTTCTGTGGTGCGGTCATTTTATTTCTGAATCTTGTTATCACTTCCTTCCTTGTTATTGTTTTAGTATTTGCTAAATATTTGCATTTGTCCTCTTTTATTTTGTTGTGAAGGTTTATCATTTTTTGTGAGATTACCCTGTGATGTATAATTTTCTTCCCAAGGTTAGAACAGTCCATTCTGTCTTGCTTCCCTAATATTAAGAAGTTCTGTAACAGCATGATTTTATTCCCTCCAGTTTTTGGTTTGTAGTTGTTCTCATTTGACAATTGATGTCTCTGGTTCCTTGTTTACAGTCTTGCAGGCTTATTTACTGGGGATACTTCCATAACTGCTGTCTGGCTTATGTCTTATGTGTGTTTCTGGTTGGTCATTGTTTTCTATTGTTGGTTCTGTGTTCAGAGAACTCCCTGTACTATCTCTTGTAAGATTGGTGTGGTTGTAATAAATCCCCTAATCCCTTCTTATCTGAAAATGTCCTAATTTTACAATCGTATTTGAGGGAAAAGTTTACTGGGTGTGTAAATTTTTTTTCTTTCATGAATTTGTATATACCATCCTATTGTCTTCTTGCCTGGATGGTTTCTGTCAAGAAATCAGAGCTTAGTCTTATTGGATGTCCTTTGTAGGTCAACTTATTGTTTTTCTTGTGGTTCCTTTAGGCTTCTTTCTTTGTCTAAGATTTTGGTGAGTTTGATGATGATATGTCTTGGTGATTTTCTTTGGAAGTATATCCTGCTTGAAATTCATTGGACTTCTTAAATAAATAGATTCTCATCTTTCAGCATACTAGGGAAATACTCTTCCAACAAATCTTCAACAAGTTTCTCTGTGGTTTTCTTTTTCTCTTCTTATCGTAGAATTCTGATTACAGGTAGCTTATTCTTTTTGATGATATCCCACATAAACTTTAGGCTTTCTTCATTTTGTTTTGAACTTTTTTTCTGACAGACACATTTCCAAAGAAGTGCTGAGGTATTTGCCTTCAATCTCACTAATTCTCTCCTCCATTGATTCAATTCTACTTCTTTGCCTATTCAACAAATTATCTCTTTCTGAAAACATTGTATTAAACTTCTGGATTTCTGTCTGTAAATTTTTTATCATTTCTAATTTTCATTTATTTTGTCACTTTCTTCTTGTATAGTCTTTGAAATTGTTCTAGAGTTTTCTCTGTGCTTCCTCAATTTTGTCAGTGTTTTCCGCAATCTGTTTCTCAATCCATTGAAGATATCCAAATATAATTCTTTTGAATTCCTTATCAGTAAGTTCCAATGCTGCATATTCCTCAGGAATATGTTCTGGGTCTGTGTCCTGGTCCCATGTTTCTCCTGTTTTATCTTGCTTCTTT
>NW_006922720.1:162434-165011 GCF_000298275.1 Orycteropus afer afer | reverse complement strand
CTGGGTCTGTGTCCTGGTCCCATGTTTCTCCTGTTTTATCTTGCTTCTTTGCATAGACTGTGGTGCTCTGTTGTCTCTTAGACATTGTGACATTTTTGAGTTTGTATTTAATTGGTGATTGTATGTTGGAGTGACTTACCCATGATTTTCATTTTTTTTGTTTTGTTTGTATGCTATCCATGTAAGCAGAGTACTCTGTTGTTCTCCTCTATTTGCTAGTTAGCAACATTAATACACTCACCACCTGTCTCCTTATCGACTGTAAGCCTCCATATGTCCCTGCTATCGTGGAGAAATGGTGCCTATTCTCAGGTCCCTGAAATTTGAATGAGAATGCAGTCACTTTAAAATTGAAAATGGCTGCTGCTTGTAGACATTAAAAATGGCTGTACCCTTGGTCAATTTAAATATCTAAAATGGCTACCACTTGTAAATAATCAAAATGGCTGTGCTCTCTGGGCAGCCAAAATTCCACAGCTTAGGTAGTCTCTCCCTTGCTATTTCCCTTCCTAGTTATAGGCCACCAGTGTGGTCATTCTTGCAGCCTTTGGCAATCAGGGTTGATCTTTAGGTCAATTCTTAAGTCCCAACACCACTTGAAAATATTCAGGCTATTGGTCCCATTAGCTGAAAAGTCTACTACTCTGACCATCCCTGTACTCATTGTTTCATTCAGGTTTTTCCATTAGTTGGTACCTAGCCCCCTTCTGTATACTTCCTTTCAAAGCTCATGTCTCCAGGATTATCTCCTATATCTCTGTCAATTGGTTTCTGTTTTCTTTGTTGAAGAGTGTCTGTGTATTTTGTCTGTCTATTCTTCTGTCTTACCTGAAGTCACCATTTTTATTTTTCTGATGACTAATGATTTTGTCTAGTATAGTGCTAGAAGATGAGCCCCTCAAATTTGAAGGCACAGAAAACACAGCTGGAGAACAGCTTCCTCATCAAAGTAGCATGGATCTTAATGATGTAGATGGAGTAAAGCTTTTAGGACCTCAATTTGCTGATATGGCATAATTCAAAATGGGAAGAAACAACAGCAAACGTCCATTAATAATTGTAACATGGAATGTACAAAGTATGAATCTAAGCATATTGCAAGTTGTCAGAAATGAAATAGAATGTATAAAGATAAAAATCTCAGTTACTAGTGAGCTGAAATGGACTGCTTTTGGCAATTTTGAAGCAGAAAACACAGGGTCTCTGATGCTGGGAATGACGAATTAAAGAAGAATGGTGTGGAATTCATCATCACAAAGAACATTTCAAGATCTATATTGGCATAGTGACTAAGGGATTTGACTGCTAACCAGAAGGTTGACAGTTCAAGCCTACTAGTCACTACATAGAAAGAAGATTGGCCAATCTACTTTTGTAAAGATTTACCACCCAGAATTCTGAACAGGGTCACTATGAGTCAGAATCTGGCAGCAAGTTTGGTTTTGGTTTTACCCAAAGTACAATTTTATTTATTTATTTATTTTAAGTACAATGCTGTGTATGGTAATATAATATTCATATACCTACAGGGAAGACCAGTAACATTACTGTTATTCAAATTTGTGAACCAACTACCAAAACCAAAGATGTGGAAGTTGAAGATTGTTACAAAATTCTGCAGTCTGAAATTGACCAAACATTCCATCAAGATGTGTTGATTATCACTGGTGATTGGAATGCAAAAACTGGAACAAAAAAGAATGACTATTATTTGGAAAATATGGCCTTGGTAATAGAGATGACTTTGGAGATTGCATAATAGAATTTGGTAAGACCGATAACTTATTCTTTGCAAATACCTTTTTTTTCAACAACATAAACATTGGCTATACATTTGGACATAGCCAGATGGAATACACATGATTCAGATCAAGTACATCTGTGAAAAAAGGTGATGGAAAAATTCCATATGTTCACCCAAAACAAAGCCAGGAGCTTACTATGGAAAAGACCATCAACTCTTTATATGCAAGTTTAAGGTGAAGGTGAAGAAAATTAAAATAATTCCACAAGAGGCAAGTTATGACGTTGATTATATTCCACATGAGTTTAGAGACCATCTAAAGAATAGATTTTGTTACTGTAAGAAAAGATAGGACACATTGAATACCAATGCCCCCAAAACCAAACAAACTCAATGCTGTTGAGTTGGATCTGACTCTTAGCAACCCCTCCTTGGGTTTCTGAAGCAGTATCACTATAGAAGTAGATCATCAAATCTTTCTTCCAAGCAGTGTCTGGTGAGTGTGAACTGCCAGGCTTCTAGTTAGCAGTTAAATGCCTTGGGAATTACACCACCATAACTCCTACCAATGATCCCAAACCAGAAGAATTGTGGGATAACATCAAGAACATCATCTGTGAAGAAAGCAAAAGGTCATTAAAAAGACAGGAAGGGAAGAAAAAACAAAGTGAATGTCAGAAGAGACTCTGAAATGAGCTCTTCACCACAGAATAGCTTAAGCAAATGAAAGAAATGACAAAGATAAAAGACCTGAACATAATATTTTAAAGAGCAGCTTGAGAATACAATTATTGTAATGAAATGTACCAAGACTAGAGTTAGAAAACGAAAAG
>NW_006922720.1:161430-162017 GCF_000298275.1 Orycteropus afer afer | reverse complement strand
AGTGAGCTGGACAACTGAATGTAACAGATCCATATCAGTAGTCATTCCAAAGAAAGATGATCCAACAGAATGTTCTAAAATTATAGAAACAATAATTTGTTTTAAGGTAACCAAAGAGAAAAGTAACAATCCCCCTAAGAAAATCCAGAAGGAAGAAAACCATGTGGATTCAGTAAGCACAAAAACAAAAATGAAGAAAAGACAGGAAGCAATTCACAACAAAATGAACTCAGCGCAGAAAAGTACATGGACCAAAGAAACTCCAACAACAGAACAACAAAAAAGATAATAGAATGACAGCAATGAATTCATACCTATCACTAATTATAATCAATGTGAAGAGACTAAATGCACCAATCAAGGGAAAGAGAATGGCAGACTGGATAAGAAAAGAAGACTCATCGATATGATGCCTGCAAGAGACCCAACTTAGCCAGAAAGATAAAAACAAATTAAGAGTTGTTGTTGTTGTTTGCCATCAAGTCGGCCCCAACTCATAGCGACCCCTCCTTGGGTTTCCGAGGCAGTATCACTATGGAAGTAGGATTGTCCAACCTTCCTTCTGAGGAGTGGCTGGTGGGTTTGAA
>NW_006922720.1:156749-161330 GCF_000298275.1 Orycteropus afer afer | reverse complement strand
CACTATGCTACCAGAGCCTCTAAATTAAGAGTTAAGGGGTGGAAAATATTTTACCTCGCTCATGTTAACCAAAATAGAACAAGAGTGCCAGTATTTACTTCCAATAAAATAAACTTTAAAGTGAAAAACAACATAAGTGACAACAATAGTAGTAGAAGACTTTAACGCACCACTTGCAAGGAGGGACAGATAGACCAGAAAAAGTGCAACAAAGATACAGAACAACTCAACAATACAATCAACCAACTTAACCCATATATCTATTTCACACAACAAAAGCACAATTCACATTCTTCTCTAGTGTACATGGATATAAAACAAGTCTCAAATTCAAAAACTTTGAAATACTACAAAGTATCTTCTCAGACCATAATAATGCTATAAAATTGTAAATTAATAATAGAAATATCAAAGGAAAAAAAAACCATCAAACGTGTGGAAGTGGAATAATTCACTGCTCAAACACTACTGGGTAATAGAAAAATGGAAAGTGAAATTAAAAAAGAAAAATTCCTAGAAAGAAACAAGAATGAAGATACAGCATACTAAAACCTATGGGACATAGCAAAAGCAGTACTCAGAGGTCAGTTATAGCAATAAATGCTTACATCAAAATAGAGGAGAGAAACAAAATCAACACTCTAACTCAACAACTAGAAAAAGAACAATAAAAGAATCCTATAGTACCTAGACGTAAGGAAATAATAAAGAACAGAGCAGAAATAATGGAACTGAAAACAAAACAAAACAAAAAACCCATAGAGAAAATCAACAAAACAGAAAATGGTTTATTTGAAAAGATTAACAAAATTGACAAACCACTGGGGAATCTAACAAAAGAAAAGAAAGAAAAGATGCAAATTAGAAGAATAGTGAACAAAAAGGGTGTGATCTCAAGAGAACCAACAGAAATAAAAAAGATATTGAGAGAACATGAAAAACTCTACTCCAACAGATTTGAGAACCTAGAAGAGATGGACAAGTTTCTGGAATTGCAAGACCTGCTTAAATTATCCCACTCAGAGACAGAATACTTGAACAGACTTAAATAAAATAATTTTCTGAGTCTGGTGAGACCCCAATACTATGGCCCCAGGAAACACTTTGGGCCTAGAATAAAGCTCACTCCCAGGGCCTGGATCTCAGCCCAATAGTAAACAAGAGGTACATGCAGATCACTAAATCCAGGGTGATGCATACACTGTGGAAATGCATCCCTTGGAGCAACCATCCACAGGACATGAGAGGGGCCACATTAGCAAGGAGAAACACAGCAAGGACACAAAGGAGTGCATAACTATGAGGGGCAAAGGTAGGGAGGCTGACTGAACAGGGAAGGGTAAAGACTGGTTAGGGTTGGGGATGGTATGTAGAGTGAAACTAAACTTTCATGTAGTACTGAATGTAAAACAAACTCTTAAATAAATAAATAATGCTTTGTTAACTTAAAAAAAAAAAACCTGAAGAAAAAAATGTAAGCCTTCAATTGCAATATTGCAAGTTTCTATGGGAAAAAGATTGAGTGATGAATGATCCAGGAAACATCAAGAAGATGGACGGCATACAGAGTCAGTGTACCAAAAAGAATTGGTCAATATTTATCCATTTCAGGAGGTGGCATATGATCAAGAACCAATGGTATTGAAGGAAGAAGTTGAGGATGCACTGAAGGAAATGGCAAAGAACAAAGTTCCAGGATTGATAGAATGGCCACTGAGATGTTTCAATAAATGGATGCTGCATTGCAGGCACTCACTCAGCTATGGTGAGTGATACAAAATGTCCCCAGTCTCACAGAAATAACAAAATACAGACAGAGTAATCCCTCATCAACACCCAGACACTGTGAGAGAGAAATCCAATGGATCTACCAACTCAGGACCACAGTTATTGGAGGACACCTGGCCAACAGACTGGCCAAACAAAGGTGATCCCACAGAATGTGGAAATTATCAAACAATACCATTAATATCACATGCAAGTAAGATCTTACTGAAGATAATTAAAAAACAGTCGCAGAGGTATATTGACAGAATATTAAAAAAAAAAAAAAAAGCAAGCTGGATACAGAAGAGGATCTTGAAAAAGGGATATCATTGCTGATGTTGGAGTGATCTTCGCTGAAAGTAGAGAATACCAAAAATATGTTTATTTATGTCTTATTGACTATGGAAAAGCATTTGATTGTATGGATCATAACAAATTATGGGTAACATTGAAAAGAATGAATTCCAGAACACTTAATTGTACTCATGAAGGACCTGTACATAGACCAGAACACTGTTTGAAACAAATGAGGGACCACTGCATGTTTTAAAATCAAGAAGAGAATGTGTCAGGGTTGTATCCTTTCACCATACTTTTCAGTATGTATGCTGAACAAATAATCTGAAAAGCTGGTTTATATGGAGAAGAATATCATATCAGGTTTGGAGAAAGATTAGTTATAACCTGTTATATGCAGAGGACACAATTTTGCTTGCTGAAAGTGAAGATGACTTGAAGCACTTAGTGATGAAGACTAAAGACTGTAATCTGCAATATAGATTACATCTCAATATGAAGAAAATAAAAATCTTCACAACTGATTCAATATACATCTTCATGGTGGATGGAGAAAAGATAGAAGTTGTCAAGGATTTGAAATTGCTTGGTTCTACAATCTACAGCAATGGAAGCAGCAGTCAAGATACCAGACGATGTATTGTCTCCTCAAGATGATCTTTGAAATCTTCGGTTCAGCTCTGGTTCTACAATCAATGCCAATGAAAGAACCAATCAAAACATCAAAAGACATATTGCATTGGGCAAATCTGCAGCAAAATACCTCTTTCAATTGATGAAGAACAAAGATGTCTCCTTAAAGACAGAGGTGCGCCTAACCCAAGACATGGTATTTCCAATTGTCTCATATGTATGTGAGAGCTGGACAATAAATAAGGAATACTGAAGAGTTGATGGTTTTTAGTTTTGTTGGCAAAGAATACTGAAAGTACCTTGGACTGCATAAAAACTAACAAATCTGTCCTGGAAAAAGTGCAGCTAGAATGCTCCTTGGAATTGAGAATGGACAGACTTCTTGATGGTGTCGAAGAAGGATTACTCTACGTCTGTGTTTTGTTATATCTGTGAGGTTGGGAACATTTTGTATCATTTTGGTCTTATTGTCAGAAGAGACTATCCTTGAAGAAGGATATCATGCCTGATAAAGTGGAGTGTCAGCAAAAAAAGGAAAGATCTTTAAGAAAATGGATTGATACAGTGGCTGTAACAATGGGCTCAGGCATAGCAAGTACTGTGATGCTGGAACTGGACCATAAAGTATTTAGTTCTGGTCCATAGGGTCGCTATGAGTCAGAACCTACTCAACAGCACCTATCAAAAATGATTTAACTACATTTTCATGTTCTTATTGGCTATTTGTGTATTTTTAATGGAAAAGTATCTATTCATATCCTGTGACTTTTTAAAAATTGAGCTTCTCTTTTTATTGTGCTAACTATATATGTAACATAACACTTTTATTCTCAATAATCTTCACATGTACAATTTCATTAATCACATTCATTGCTTTGTGAAATTATCACCACTATCTCCCTCCAAATTTTTCATCATCTTTAGTAGAAGCTCAATGTCCCACAAGCAGTAACCAATGCTTAAGTAAATCTTTTCTCCCTTCTTCCTACCCCTTTGTTGTTGTTGTTGTTAAGTGCTGTCAAGTCATTTCCAACTCATAGCAACCCCATGCACAGCTGAATGAAACACTGCCTGATCCCGCCAGCCCGACAATCCCTGTCATACTTGAGCCCATTGTTGTAGCCACCATGTCAATCCATCTCATTGAAGGCCTCCCCCTCTTTCGTCGACCCTCCACTCTACCAAGCATGACATCCTTCTCCAGGGAATGGTCCCTTCTTACAACATGACCAAAATAGGTGACACGAAGTCTGGCCATTCTTGCTTCCAAGGAGCATTCTGGCTGCACTTCCTCCAGGACAGATCTGTTAGTTCTTTTAGCAGTCCATGGTACTTTCAGCATTCTTCGCCAGCACCACAACTCAAAAGCATCAACTCTTCTTCGGTCTTCCTTATTCATTGTCCAGCTCTCACATGCATACCAGGCGATTGGAAATATCATGGCTTGTGTCAGGCGCACCTTAGTGCTCAAGGTGATATCCTTGCTCCTCAGCATTTGACTTTCCCAATGCTACATGTTGTCAAATGTCCTGACTGCTGCTTCGGTTGGCATCGATTGTAGAACCAAGCAACGTCAGTTCTTTGACAACCTCAATCTTCTCTCCATTTATGGTGATGCTGCTCATTGGTCAAGTTGTGAGTATTTTTGTTTTCTTTATATTGAAACGTAGTCCATAATGCAAACTGTATTCTTCAACCTTCGTCAGTAGGTGCCTTAAGTCATCCTCACTTTCAGCAAGCAAACTTGTATCGTCTGCATATCTCAGGTTGTTAATGATTCTTCATCCAATCCTGATACCACGTTTTTCTTCATATAGTCTAGATTCTCGGATTATTTGCTCAGCATATATATGGAATAAGTGTGAAGAAAGAATACAACACTGA
>NW_006922720.1:145852-150150 GCF_000298275.1 Orycteropus afer afer | reverse complement strand
ATTGGTTTCCCTTTTCTTTGTTGAAGAGGGTCTGTGCAATCCTTCTGCCTAGTCCGCCATCTTGCCCCGCCTCCTAGTAATAATAATGTTTTGATGTGCATTTCAATGTAGTACTCATTTGCATTGATGAGCCTTTATGGGTACTTTAGATTTTTAGTATAATAATTTTTATAGGAGATGGATCATAACAATTCATTGTTCATAACTTAGATATTTGTAATCCAAGATGGCCTGTTCCTAGAACTGAAATTCTGGTCCATATGGTAATTCTATGTTTGAAATTTTGAGGAACCACCAGACTGATTTTCAGAGTGGTAGTAGCATTTTATAATCCAACCAGCAGTAGATGAGAGAGTTTCTACTTTTCCACATCCTTGCTATCACCTGTAGTTTTCCATATGTATCTTTCAACCATAGCCATCTTTGTGGGTATTCATCTGGCAAGATCTATATGCATAGCCAAAAAAAAATGGTATTTACAATGAATAAGGTACTGATCTTGCAAAATTCTGTCATTTATTTTCCAGCATCATTTCTATCACTGACACTATATTTTCCAACTACCAATGATTTTTCTTTCCTTCCAACTTACATTCTAATCACTGGTAATAATAAATACATCTTTATTTCATATTTGGTCATTTTCAGATTGCAGAGGTTAGTAAATACTCTCAAATTATTTAGCTTTGGCTTTAGTTGTTCGTGCATAAATTTGAATAACAGTAGTGTGATCTTGTCTTCCTTGTAGGCATATGGATATTATACTATCATTGGCAGCATTGTACTTCAGGATAGATCTTGAAATGTTGTTCTTAATGATGATTGTGAAGTTACTCCTCTTCAATTTGTCATCCCCACTAAAGTACAGCATATGATTATCTGACTCAAAATGGCCAACACCAGTCCATGTAAGCTCTCTAGTGCCTATGAGATTGATCTTTATGAGTTTCATTTCATTTCTGCCAACTTCCAATTTTCCTGGATTCATATTTCCATGTTTTGATTATTAATGAATGTTTGCAGCTGTTTCTTCCAATTCTGAGTCATGCACATAAGCAAATGAAGGTGCTGAAAGCTTTACTCCATGCCCATCATGAAGGTCAAGTCTACTTTGAGGAGGCAGCCCTTCCTTTCTTGTCTTTTGAGTGCCTTCCAACCTATGGTCTCATCTCCTGGCACAGTATCAGGCAATGTTTCACAGCTCTTCACAAAGTTTTAACATAATAGATCAGATAATATTTTGCAGCTATTCATAAGGTTTTCACTGGCCAGTATTTTCAAAAGTGGATGGCCCCATACTTTTTTCCAAACTGTCTTAGTCTTAGTCTTAGTCCTGAACCTGTCCACTCTGCATGACCTGCAGGTGTTTTAAATACTGGTAGAGTAGCCTCTATCCTCACAACAACAAGCAAGACATCATGGTATGAGAAATTGACAGACAAGTGGAGAAGGGTATCTAAGGGGCATAATCTCAGGGATTCCACCAGTCTTCATCAGACCAGTAAGCTTTTTATGATTTTCAGTTTTGTTACACATTTTCCCCCCACTCTGTCCAGGATCTCTTATTATGATAACTTTCAGAGACATTAGCAATAATAGCCAGGCATTTTCTTGTTCTGGTCTCAGGGTCATGAAGGCTGGGGTTCATGTGGACCATTAGCCCTTTGGAGTAATTGTTTCCCTGCACCTTTGATTTTCTCAACTTTTCTTTGCTTTAGATGAGGAAAGACTAATAGTTGCCACTTAGACAGCCATTCACAACTTTTAATAACCCAGGTTTTACTCATCAAAATAAGTTGTAGCACATTGCTTCTCTGGATGCAAAATTTTTAAATAATTCATAATATCTATCCTTATGACTTTGTAACATTGTCTTAATTATTGTAGCTTTATGGTACATGTTTTTATGCATGGAAAGGTCATTCTTCCTACTCTGCAATATTTTTTAACTATTCAGGATCCTTCATAAGTGAAAATGAAGGTGATTGTGAGTTTGTTTTCATTGCTACAAAAGAAAAAAATGGTTGTTGGAATTTTAATAAGGTTGTATCAAATATCTAGATCCTGTTAGGTATTATCGACATCTTTCTTAGTTACCTAATGCTGCTGTTACACAAACACCAAAAGTGTATGGCTTTAAAGAACAAATAATTATTTTATTTAATATTATTTTCTGAGAGCTTTGTACATTAAAATTATAATCCGTTTTTGTTACTCTCAGGAATTCCTTGTTTCCTTGTAGATCCTCACACAACATTTGTTTTCTAACGTGTGTGTGTGTTTAATCTGCTTTATTTATATTTTAGAAGTAATTAGTATTGGAACTCACCATTCTCAAGTATAAGAAAGAAAGCCCTACTTCAATCCGGATTACATCCACAGGTATAAAGGTTAGGATTCCTGTATTTGGGGGAACATAATTTAATCCATAATGACATCTTAACATTATTGAGACTTCTGGTCCATTTTCACAGGATGTCTTTACATTTATTTAGATACTCTTTAATTTCTTGCAAAATGTTTTATCATTTTTATTGGATACCAGTCTTTCAGATCCTTAGGTATATTTATAGTTTGGATTTTTATTACTTAGATGTTTTTAATTTGAATTCTTTTCTTACTTTTCTTTTTAGTTTATTCTTTCCTGAAATAAAGAAAAACAATTGTGTTTACATGCAAATATTTTAACTGCAACTTTTCTGAATTAACTTATTAGGTCTAGTAGCTTTCCTTTGTAACTTTTCAGGATTTTTGTATAAACATACAGTCTGCAAATAGAGACTGTTTTGCTCTCTTTTCTGTTTGTGTTTATTTTTCTTCCTTAACTTCTCTGATGAGCACATCCAGTAATTATAAAATCAAGGCAAAACAAATAAATACAAAGACAACCTCAAATTGCCTAGGAAACTACAGACAACCTCAAATCAAAGATAAAAACTGGAAAGACAATGGAAATAAAGTTCCCCAAAAAGTCATTAAACATGAAGGATGAAGAGGCAATAGATTATTCCAGGTAGGAATTTATAAAATATTTTATAGAACTCTAAAAGAGCTCAAGGAAAGCCCAAATAGAATCAAGGAGAATACCACAATAGTCTGGAAGAATGCCAGAAAACCACTCAAGAAAAAATAAAAATTAATACACAATCAGAACTCATACAAAAACAGCGGTTAGAAATCCAGAAAATGAATACCAAAATTACACAATCACACAACACAGTGAAAGCACAAAAGAATAAGCTAGAACTGGCTGAAGAATTCATTTCCTGACTAGAAGATGAATCCCTTGACACTGCCTGTATGAAGAAAAATCAGAACAAAGATTATGAAGAATGAAGACAATCTAAGAGTTATATGGGATGACATGAAAAGAAAAACATACAACTCATTGGAATTCCAGAAAAAGAAGGGGGGGGGAGAAAATTGTGAAACACTTATTAACAGAAAAATTTTCCCGTATCATGAAGGAAGAAAATATATTTGTCCAAGAAGCTCAAAGAAACCCATATAAGATAGATCCCAAGAGTTAAAAAAAAAAAAAAAAAATATAAAAAAAAAAGAAAATATAGGATAGATCCCAAGAGAAAAACACTAAGGTATATCAATCAAACTGCAAAATCAAAGACAAACAAAGAATTTTGCAAGCTTCCTGGGACAAAAGAAATATTAGTTATTACAATGAAACAACTAGCCTGAGCTCTACAGGCTAATTTTCAGAAACGACACAGGCAAGAAGGCAATTGGATAGCGTATATAAAACACTGAAGGAAAAGAACTTCCAACCAAAAATTCTATATCCAGCCAAACTTTCCATCAAATATGAAGGTGAAATCAAGACATTCTCAGACAAATAGAAATTAAGGGATTTTGTGAAAACCAGACCAACCCTACAAGAAATGCATAAGGAAGTCCTTCCAGTAGAGAACCTACAACAGAGAGCAACAAAATCAGGACGTATGAAATCAACACTAAAACCAAATCAGAAATAGGCAATAAAATAAGACATAAAACACTGAACACTAGGAAACAAGGAAACCATCTACACATGACAGTAGCAACTAACAAAATAGAGGGAATAAAAGTTCTACATACAAAACTTCCAAATGGAGAGACAAATAGGACAAAATCCTCATAGAAGAGACTGTTCCAAAAATATAGATACAATATTTCTCTCCAAGGTAACCAAAGAGAAAATTAACAAACAACATAAGCAAACCCAGAAGGAAGGAAAACAAATGGGTTTAGTAAACACAAAACCAAAAATAAGGAAGAAAAGAGAGGAAATCCTTGACAAAAAA
>NW_006922720.1:142645-145027 GCF_000298275.1 Orycteropus afer afer | reverse complement strand
TCATGTACATTGATACAAAAATCTTCAATAAAATCTTAGCTAACATAATCCAACAACGTATCAAAAAATAATACATTATTACGAAGTGTGATTCATATCTGGTATACAAGGATGGTTCAACATCAGAAAAACAATCAATGCAATCCAGCACATAAACAAAACAAAAGAAAAGAACCATATGATTATATCAATCAATGCAAAAAACATTATTTGATAAGATGCAATGCCCATTACTTTTCAAAACTCTTAGCAAAATAGGGATAGTAGGGAAATTCCTCAACTTAATAAAGGACATATGTGCAAAGCCAATGGCCAATGTTATTATTTATAGAGAGAGATTCAAAGCATTCCCCTTATGAATGAGAACTAGACAGGAATACCCTCTATCACCATTTCATTTAACATTGTATTGGATGTCCTAGCTGGGACAATAAGGCAGGAAAAAGAAATAAAAGTCATCCAGATTGGAAAAGAGGAAGCAAAACTATCTCTATTTGAGGATGATATGATCCTGCACATAGAAAACCCAAAGGACTCAACAAGGAAACTACTGCAACTAATAGAGAGGTTCAGCAAAGTGGCAGGATGCAAGGTCAACATACAAAAATCAGTTGGATTTCTCTACACCAACAAAGATACCTCTGATAAAGAAATAAAGGAAACAATATGATTCATAATACCTACTAAAATGATAAAATATCTAGGAATACATCATAGCAAAGATATAACAGACCTATACAAAGAAAACTATTAAAAAAAAAAAAAACTACTACAGAAGACAAGCATTCTAAGTAAATGGAAAAACCTGCCTTGTTCATGGATAGATAGACTGAGTATTGTGAAAATGTCAATATTACCTGTAGTAATCTACAATTCAAAGCAATCCTGATCTAGATACCAACAAAATTTTGTAAGGACAGGGAAAAAACATTTTCATATGGAAAGGAAAAAGGCCTTGGATAAGCAGGGTGTTACTGCGGAAGAACAGTGTGGGAGGTCTCACACAGCCAGATCTTAAAACTTAGTAAACAGCCACAGTAATCAAAACAGTGTAATATTGGTACAATGACAGATGCCAATGGAGAGAATTGAATGTCCAGAAATAGACCTATCCATCTATGGACAGCTGATCTTTGACAAAACTCCAAAATACATTAAATGGAGAAGAGATAGCCTCTTTATCAAACGGTTCTGGCAAAATTGTATATTCTCTTGCAGAAAAATGAAACAAGATGTATATATGACCCCATACACAAAAACAAACTTAAGTTAGATCAAAGACTTAAATGCAAAACCCAAAAGTATAAAAATAATCAAAGATAAAATAGGCAGAAATCTAGGAGCTCAAACTTATGGCATAAATAGACTATCGCACATAACCAAGAACGTATAAGAGGTAAAGCTAGATGACAGGAACTTTATAAAAATTAAATACTTTTGTACATTTAAAGATTCATCAAAAGGGTAAAGAGAACTTACAGATTGGGGGAAAATATTTGCCTATGACATATCTGACAAAGGGCTTATCTCCAAAACCTATAGAAAATGTCAACACCTCAACACCAAAAAGACAAACAACACAATTCCAAATTGGGAAAAAGACTTGAACAGACAATTCAGTAAAGATGATGTGCTGGTGACCAGCAAACATATGAAGAATTGCTTGAGATCTTTAGTCATTAGAAAGATGCACATCAAAAGAATGATGAGATATCATCTCACCCCAGCAATAATAGTGAACGAAGTTCAACAGGATAAAACAGAAAATAGCAAATGCTGGCGAGGTTGCAGAGAAATTGGAGCAATCCACCACAGGGCACCAGAGAGGCAACACTCACATGGACGATATGCAGGACACACAGGAATGCATAACTATGAGGGGCATGATAGGAGGGGGTACTGGGAAGGGAGGGGAGGAAAGTGGGTTAAGGTTGAGGATGGTAATTTGTGGAGTGAACCCAAATGTTCATGAACTGTCAAACTAAACCTAACTCTGCTCTGTCAATTTTCATTTAAAACACAATTAAAAAAAAAAAAAATACAATCAATGACCAAAGCCAAAGATGACGAATTTGAAGATTTGTACCAACTTCTGCAGTCTGAAATTGACCAAACATCCAATCAAAATTTGCTGATTATTACTTTTGACTGGAATGGAAAAGTTGGAATCAAAAAGTTACCAATAGTTGGAAAATGTGGACTTGGAGAGGGAAATAATCATGGAGATAACATAATAGAATATTGCAACATCAATGACTTACTTTTTGCAAGTACCTTTTTTCAAGAATATAAGCAATAACAAGTGGTCTTCGCCAGATGGAAGACACAGGAATCAAATAGAGTACATCTGTGGCAAGAGGTGATGGAGAAGTTCAATATGTT
>NW_006922720.1:127406-142277 GCF_000298275.1 Orycteropus afer afer | reverse complement strand
CAAAAAGGAAGAACATGCTCAGCATTTCCAAAGCTGAAAGAACTGAGGAAAAAAAAATAAGCCTTGAGTTGCAATATTGAAAGATTCTATGGCAATATATTGAATGAGACAGTAAACAACAAAGTGAGATGAAAAGAATACTTAGAGTCATTGTACCAAAAAGAACTGGTTGAAGTGATATGATCAAGAACCAATGGTACTGAAAGCAAAAATTACAGTTGCACTGAGGAAATTGGCAAAGACCAAGCCTGCTGTAATTACAGAATACCCATTGAGATGTTTCAACAAATGGATGCCCCACTGAAGTCACCCCATTGGTTATACCAAGAGATTGAGAAGACAGCTATCTGGCCAACTGAATGGAACAGATCCATATTTGTACACATTGCAAACAAAGGTGATCCCACAGAATGTGGAAATTATCAAACAATATCATTAATAGCACATACAGGTAAAATCTGATTGAAGAGAATTCAAATATGGTTGCAACAGTATATTGACAGAGAGCTTCCAGAAATGCAAGCTGGATTCAGAAAAGGACATGGCATGAGGGATATTATTGCTGATGCCAGATGCATCTTGGCTTAAAGTAACAAATACCAGAAGGATGTTTACTTCTGTTTTATTGACTGCAAAAGCACTCAATTGTGGGGATCATAAGAAATTATGGGTGACGTTGAGAAGAAGAGGAATTCAAAAACATTTGTTTGTACTCCTGTGGAAACTGTACACAGATCAGGAGGCTGTCATTTGAACAGAACAAAGGGATATTGCATGATGTGCATCAGGGTTGTATCCCTTCATTATACTTATTCAACTTGTATGCTGAGCAAATAATCTAAGAAGCTGGATTATATGAAGAACATGACATCAGGATTGGAGGAAGACTAATTAATAACCTGCAATACACACATGACACAATTTTACTTGTTGAAAATGAGGATGACTCAAGGCACTTAATGATGAAAATTGAAGGCTATTGTCTTCAGTTTGTATTACACCTCTTTATAAAGAAATAAAAAATCCTCACAATTTGTCCAGTAAACAGGTTCAAAGTGAATGGAGAAAAGATTGAAGTTGTCAAGGATTACATATTACTTGGTTCCACAATCAACACCAAAGGAAGCAGCAGTCAATGCATCAGATGATGTATTGTATTGGGCAAATCTGCCCGAAAAGACCACTTTGAAGTGATGAAGAGCAAAGATGTCATGGTATTTTCAATCACCTCTTATGCATGTGAGAGCTGGAAAATGAATAAGGAAGACAGAAGAAAAGTTGATGTTTTTGACTTGTAGTGTTGTAGAAGATTGCTAAGAGTGCCACGGTCTACTAAAGAGACTAACAAATCTATCCTGGAAGAAGTGGAGCTGGCATATTCCTTGGAAGTGAGAAAGGCCAGACTTTGTCTCACTTAATCTGGTCATGTTGTCAGAAGGAACCATTCCCTGGAAAAGGTTATAATGCTTGGTAAAATGGAGGGTAAATGAAGAAGGGGAAGATCCTCAACGAGGTGGATAGAAACAGTGGCTGCATCTAATGGCTCAGACATAGCAAGTATCATGAGGCTAGCACAAGACCAGGCAATTTTTCATTCTGTTGTGCATAGAGTCGCTATGAGTTAGAGATGACTCAGCAGCCCATGACAACAGTAAGCAGTACTGGCTTCACAGGATGGATTATGAAATAGTCTCTGTGTTTCTATTTTTTGGAGCAGTGTGAGAATGACTAGTGTCATCTGTTCAAATATTTGGTAGAATTTTCCAGTGAGCCTATGTGATCTACAATTATTTTTGCTGGGAATTTTTTTTTTTTTTATTTCACAATTTCCTACATAATTATGGGTATGATGAGAATTTTCTGTTTCTTCTTGAGTATATTTAAATGGACTCTTTAATTTTGTGTTTTTTTAGAGATCCATTCATTTCATTTAAGTAAAATATTTTGCTGATATGCAACTGTGAATAATATCCCCTATGAACATTTTTTTTTGTTTGTTTTGTACAGTCAGTAGTAATGTCCCCATCTTCCTTTCTCTCTTCTCTTTCCATCTCTTTCTCTCAATTTCAAAAAATATGCTCTTCCTGGCATCTGAGCATTTTCTCAGTTATAACATAGGAGCAATAAGCCTTATTTTTGTTTAACAGTCTGGCTAGCATTTTTGGTAACATAAATATGTTTCTATTTAAATGTAGTTATTCACATTCAGAATTTTGGAAGATTGATTCTTCATTCATTGAAAATACCTTTTTTTCAACAACATAAGCAGTGGCTGTACATATGTACCTCACCAGAAGGAATGCATAGGAATTAAATTGACTATGTCTGTAGTAGCATAGCAATTCAACCCCATTAGTCACTCCATGGAAGAAAGACAGGGCAATCCACCTCGGTAAAGACTGATGAAGAAACCCAAAGGATATCACTATGAGTTGAAAGCAACTTGACAGCAGTAGATTCGCTTTGTTTTTGCTGCAAAGAGGTGATGAGAAGCTCAATATAATCAATCTAAACAAGGCCAGAAGCTGACTATGAAATATAGAACATCAATTGTTCATATGCAAGTTCAATTTGAAGATGAGGAAAATGAAAAGAAATCCATGAGAACCAACATATGACCTTGATTATATCCCACCTGAATTTAGACATCATGTGAAGAAAACACATCACACACTGAATACCAGTGACCAAAAATCAGAAGAGTTGAGGGATGACATCAAGAACATCATATATGAAGAAAGTGAAAGGTCATAAAAGAAGACAGGAAAGAAAGGAAAGACCAAAACTGATCTCAGAAGAAACAATGAAATCTGCTTTTGGAAGAAATAATGAAATAAAAGTGCTGAACAGAAGATTTCAAAGGGCAGCTCAAGATGACAAAGTAAACTATTATAATGAAATATGCAGTGACTAAGAGTTAGAAAATCAAAAGGGAAAAACAGGCTTGACATTTTTAAAAATCATAGGAAAAATTCAAAGCTCAAATCTCAATATTGAAGGAATCTGTGGGCAAAATATTGAATGATGTAGAAAGCATCAAGAAATTATTGAAGGAAGATACAGAGCCACTGTACCAAAAAGAGTTGGTCAATGTGCAACCATTTCAGGAGGTAGTGTACAATCAAGAACTAATGGTATTGAAGAAGGAAGTCTAAGTTGCACTGAAGCAGTTTCTAAAAAATAAAGCTCCAGGAATTGACAGAATCACCACTTGAAATATTTCAACACATGGAAGCAGCAGGTGATGACCCATTCATGCCAAGAAATTTTGAAAATAGTTACCTGGTCAACTAACTGGAAGGTATCCATATTTGTAGCTATTCCAAAGAAATGTGTTCCAACAGAGTGTGGAAATTATTGAACAATACCATTAATATTAAGCAAAAGTAAAATTCTACTGAAGATAATTGAAAAATGGTTGCAGCAATATATTGACAGGGTACTTCCAGAAATGCAAGGCAGATTCAGAAAAGGGCATGGAATTAGGGATATCATTGCTGATGTCAGATGGATCTTTACTGAAAACAAAGAATACCAGAAAGATTTTTACTCATGTTTTATTAACTATGCAAAGTCATTTTGTGACGTGGATCATAACAAATTATGTATAACTTTGCAAGGAATAGGATTTCCAGAACCATTAACTGTGTTCGTGCAGATTCAAACAAAATAAGGAGATATTTCCTGGTTCAAAATAAGGGGTGTGTGTCAGAATTGTATCCTTTCATCATACTTATTCAGTTTATGCGCTGAGAAAATAATTCAAGAAACTGGATGATATGAAAAAGAATGTGGCATTAGAATTGGAGGAGGACTCATTAACATATGCAGATGACACAACCTTGCTTCTTGAAAGAGAAGAACACTCAAAGCACTTACTAATAAAGATCAAAGAATTCAGTCTTTGATATGGATTACACTTTAAAATAAAAGAAACATCCCATCTACTTAAACAGTTAGCAACAACACAAGAAATGGAGAAAGGAATAAGATTGTCTGGGATTACATTTTACTTAGAACCACAATCAACACTTACGGAAGCAGCACTGAAAAACTCAAACTTCCTATCACACTGGGGAAATCTGATGATAAAAAACCTCTTTCAAGTGTTAAAAACCAAAAACGTCATTTTGAAGCTACAGTTCTTCTGACTAAACCACCGTATTTTCAATTGCCTAATATGTATGTGAAAGCAAGGAAGGCCAAAGAAAGCTTGATACCTTTTAATTGTAGTGTTTGTGAAAAATATTGAAAATAGCATAGACTGACAAAAGATGGAACCAATCTGTCCTGGAAGAAGTGCAGCCAGAATATTCTTTAGAAACAAGAATAGCCAGATTTCATCTCACCTATTTTGTTTTATTGTAGAATAGTTCAATCTCTAGAGAAGGATAACACATGGTAAAGTAGAAGGTCAGCAAAAAATGGGAAAATATTTAATGAGATGGATTGACACAGTAACTGTAATGATGGGCTCAAATATAGCAAGGATTGTAAAGATGGTAGAGGAACTAGCAGTGTTCTGTTCTGTGGTGCATAGCACTAAGAATTGGACCTAAACCAACAGCACCTCACACCAAGTGTAATCGATGCTAGTCTTCTCCATATGACAATAACAATACTCACAGTTTCTTGACACCCATGTCTTTCATGTTTTTTTTTTTTCAGATTAAATTATGCATAATCTGAGTTTATCATGTCTTTTCAGGAGAACACTTTTTTGTTTGTTTGTTTCTTATTCATTTCCCTTCCCTTCACTAGCTGGTAAAACCACTTTGAAAACAGAACTAATCTTTCATATCTAAATGAACTTAGCTTACATTTTATATAAGTGGAATAATACAATAGTTATATTTTTGTATCTGGGTTATTTCACTTAGCATAATATTATCAAAGTCCATCCATATAGTGGCGTATATTAGAACATTTTTACACAGCTGTAAAGTACTCCATCGTTTTATAAACTGATATCCTATGTACATGTATGGATACATATGCATATGCACACACATATATGTGTATGTGTATATTTATATAAACATACATACATACAATATACATTAACTTCTTGTGACCCATTTGGTTTGTTTCTACTTTGACAGTCTGAATTACTGATTTTAACTGTTTGTATTCTATCTCTTTTTACCTAGTAAGCTTAGGTTAAAGTTTACCAATTTTATGTATCCTTTCAAAGAAATAACTTTTGGTTTCCTTGATTCTCTTCAGTGTTTTTCTATTGTTTATTTAATTTCTCTCCATTATACTTCTATTATTTCTCTCTTTCTGACACATTTGTGCTTAATTTCCCCTCCTTTTTCTAAGTTTTCAAACTGCAAAGTTAGATTATTCATTTGAGATCATTGTTTTTTATGTGTGTGTGCATGCATGTGTGTGTGTGTGTGTGTAGGTTTTACCACTGTAAATTTCTCTCTGAACACTGCCACTACATCTCATGAGTTTTGGTACATTATGCACTCATGTACACTTAATTCTAAGTGTTTTAAGTATTTAAGTATTCACTCTAAGTGTTTTTCTCTTTTAATTTCTTCATTCACTAATTTGCTAGTAATCATCTTGTTTAATTTATATGTTTTGTGAATTTTTCAGCATCTATGTTACTGCATTCTAGTTCTTCTAAATCAACATTTTGTACAATTTAAATATTTTTAAATTTGAGAAATGTTTTGTGACAAACATATAGTCTGTCTTAGATAATAATTAATAAAAGAAGTATACTGTACTTTTGTTTGGTGGAGTCTTCTACATATGCCTATAAAGTCTACTTGGTTTATAGTGTTATTCAAAATGTTTTCTTATTGATTTTCTATCTTAATGTTTTACCTTTTACTTAAAGTGACATTTTGAAGCTCTCAAATATTCTTGTACAAATTTCTACTTTTTTTCCCTTCAGTTCTGTCATTGTTTGCTTCCAAAATTTGGGACTAAGATATTAAGTGCTTGTATTTTTAAAATTATTATATGCTTTTGATGAATTAATTATTTTATCCATTTTAGTCTCTTATGGTGATTTTAACTTAAAATATTTTTTGTCTGATGTTAATGTAGCCAACCAGCTTACTTTTAGTTCTTGTTGTTAGGTGCCATATACCTTGTTTTAATTCACTGTGACTCTATACATAAAACATTGCTCGGTCCTGCATCATACTTACAACCATTCTTACATTTGATCCCAATTTTTCACCCACTGTCTTAATACATCTTGTCAAGAATCTTTTCCTTTTGTGCTGACCCTCTGCTTAACTAAATATGTCATTTTCCAAGTCCATGTCCAAACCACATATGTTTAAGTCTCACTATTCTCCCTTCTAATGAGCTTTCTGGTTGTACCTTTTCTAAGACAGTTTTGTTCATTCTTCTGGCATTCCATGGCACTTCCAATATTCTTTAACAACATCATAACTCCAAAGTGTCAGTTCTATGATATTCCTTATTCATTTTTTAGCTTTCATATGAGGTGATTGAAAATTCTATGGCTTGGATCAGGTGTACTTCAGTCCTAAAAGCAATATCTTCATCTTTTGACACTTTAAGAGGTATGTATATTCAGCAGATTTTCCCAATGCAATATGTGATTTGATTTCCTAACTGCTGTTTCCATTGTCAATAATTGTGGATCCAAGTAAAATGAAGCCCTGGAAAGCTTCAACCATTTCTCCTTTTTATCATGATTTTGCTTGTTGTTCCACTTGTTAGGATTTTTGTTTTCTTTATATCAAGGTGTAATACATATTGTGGTCTTTGATTTTCATCAGTAAGTGCTTCAGTCCTCTTGACTTTCACCAATCAAGATGTGTCTTGTTTATATCACATGTTGTTAATTATTCTTCCTTCAATCCTGATGCCACATTTCTTCTTCATACAGTCCAGTTTCTTGGATTGTTTGCTCAGGATACAGATTGAATAAATATGATGGAATTATACAACACTGACACACAACTTACTTGATTTTAAACTATTCAGTATCCTCTTGTTGTTTTCAAATGACTGCCTATTGAAGTATGTGTAAGTTCCTCATGAGCACAATTAAGTGTTTAAGAATTCCATTCTTCACAATGTTATCCATAATTTGTAATGGTCTACATAATCAAATGCCTTTGCATAGTCAATAAAACACAAGTAAACATCTGCTTTCTGCCAAGATACATCTGATAATAGAAATTATATCCCCAGTTCTGTATCCTCCTCTGGATCTTGCTTGAACCTGTATCCATGCACTAATCATTTTTAATTATCTTCAGCAAAATTTTGTTTGTGATATTAGTAATATTATTGAATAATTTCTGCATTCCTTTGGATCACCTTTTTTTGAAAATGGGCACATATACAGGTCTCTTCCAATTGGTTGGACAGATAGCTCTCTTCCAAATTTCTTAGCATAGATTAGTGACCAACTCTAGAACTGTATCCACTTGTTGAAACATTTCCTTTGGCATTCTGTCAATGCCTATGTCCTTGCTTTTCACCAAGGTATTCCATACAGCGTAGACTTCTTCCTTCAGTACCATTGATCCTTATCATAGGGTACTTATTGAAATGGTTGAAGATCAACAAATTCTGGTGTAGTAATTCTGTGTATTTCTTCCATCTTCTTTTGATGTTTCCTACATCATTCTATATTTTGTTCATAGAATCTTTCAATATTCTAACTCATGGCTTGAGTTTTTTCTTCAGTTCTTTCAGTTTGAGAAATGTTGAATGGTTCTTTGCTTTTGATTTTCAACTCCAGAGCTTTGCACCTTTCATCATAATAGTTTACTTTGTTTTCTTAAGTCACCCTGTGAGATCCTCTGTTCAGCTCTTTTACTTTATCATTTTTTCCTTTCACTTTAACTATAATACATTAAATAGCAAAGTTTAGAGTGTCTTCTGACAGCCATGTTAGTCTTCTCTTTCTTCAATGTCTCTTTAATGACCTTTTTGCTTTCTTCATGTATAATGTCCTTGATATCCTTTCACAATTTACCTAGTCTTCAGTCATTACTGTTGAATATGTAAAACTATTATGAAAAAGATCTCTAAATTCAAGTGGGATATACACAAGGTATACTATGGTGACAGCAAAAAACTAACCAAACCCATTGCCATCAAGTCAATTCTTAATCACAATGACCTCCATTGGGCTTGCAAGGCGGTAAATCTTTACAATGGATTGCCTCATCTTCCTATCATGCTAGCAAAGAATATTGCTTACACCGTGGGTTGCCAAAAGAACAGATATATAAGTCTTGGTTGAATATAGCTAGAATGGCCTTAGAAGCCAGGATGTCAGACTTTGCCTGTACTTTGGTTGTGTTGTCAGCAGGGATCAGTCCTTGAAGAAGGATATCATGTATGGTAAAATGGATGGTCAGTGAAAAAGAGAAGGTTTTTCAACAAGATGGATAGACACAGTGGCTATAATGATGGGCTAAAATATAGCAATGATTGTGAGGATGGTGCAGGGCTGGACAGAGTTTTGTTCTGTTACTATGAACTGACACAATGACACTTAAAAAGAACAAGAACATACTCAAGGTTCTGTTTTTACTTTCATGTACTTGTTTTAATTGTTTTCAGTTCAACTTGAAATTGCATATGAGCAATTGATATTCTGTTTCATAGTTGGTGTGTCCTTCTGAGAATGATGTTGAGTTTCTCCATCATCTCTTTCCACAGACATAGTAAGTTTGATTTCTGTGTATCCCATCCAGTGAGCTCCACATGTATAGTTGCTCTTTATGTTGTTTGGGGAATAGGGAATGAGGATATTTGTAAAATTCTCTCATAAAATCTCCAACATCACTTCTACCACCAAAGTCATATTTTCTAATTGTTGATCCTTCTTTACTTCCAACCTTTGCATTTCAGTCATCAGTAGTTATCCTGGCATCTTGATTGCATATTTGATCAATTTCAGATTACAGAAGCTGTTAAAAATCTTCAGTTTCCTTATCTTTAGCATTAGCTGTTGATATGTACATTTGAATAATAGTCATATTAACTGATCATTCTTATAGGAATATTTTCTTTATAGACATGCATTTTGGTTACTACTCATATGGATTTTTTTTTCCATTCTTCAAACTACTTGGATCATAGTGTTCACATTGTCTCTTTTAGACAGTATATGAGTACTCCTTTAAAAAAAAAATCCATCTACCAGTCTCACCATGAGGCCGAATCTATTCAATATCAGTGATTTTTGTTGTTGCTTTATCAATCTCTACATTTTTACATTTGCATTTAACACAATAATAGTAAGGAATCTTCCTCAAAAAGCAGGAAATAGAAATACCATATAATCCAGGAATCCCACTACTAGGTATATATCCTAGAGAAATAACAGCCAGGGCACAGATACATGGACACCTGTGTTCAACTAGTACCATTCACCATAGCAAAAAAAATGAAAGAAGATAAATGCCTATCTAATAATCAATGTATTTTTATGGAGCTCAGGTAGCACAATGACTTAGGCATTTGACTGCTAACCAGAAGGTTGACAGTTCAAACCCAACATCCACTTCACAGAAGGAAGACTGTGCAATCTACCTCCCTAAGATTGACTGCTAGTCTCTTGGCTCTGCTACTGCCATTCCTCATGCAGGTCTCAGCTGGAGCCTCTCTGCCAATGTCTTGGCTCTGTTCCTGCTGTCTCTCATGCCATATTCCAGGGTCTCCCTGCCACGGTGTTGGGTCAAGGATGAACTCCACTCCTGTTTCTATATTTTAGGTATCCGTCAGAGAAACACCCCACTCCCAGTACCAAATTCTGTTCTGGTTACCTAGTGCCATTCTGACAAAATACACCACAAATGGGATTACCTTAATAGACAGGAGTTTATTCTCTAACAGTTTGGAGGCTTTAAGTCCAAGTTCAAAGTGCCAGACTCTAGGGACTTGGTGAAAGCCCCTCAACTTTGGGGTTCAGCTCTGTTTCCGGCCCACTGGAGCCAGAGGTGTTTCTTCACTCAGACATCTGCTGACTGCTGAGGCTGGGAAGCCTGATGTTACCAAACCAGATGGAAGGCCATTAATTTAAGTTAATTGTAAGTCCCAGGGTTGGCAGAGCATGAAAGGCTACTGAAAAATGACACGGCTACATTCAGGGTCCAAGCATGCCATATGCTAGAGACCAATCCCAAAGCTGTTTCTTATATATGTGAAGCAGACCACATATCCAAAGCAGCTAGTCGGCTGTTTGTGGTAGATCTTACTATGGAGTTGATTGCCAGTCTCATCATGGGGAATAACTACCATCAGCTGCCCAGCCACTCCACCAGGCACAGCCAAGTTGACACACAAACATACCATCACATGGCACAATCTTAAGATAGGCAGCCAACACACCAGGGCTCTAGTTCATGTCTAGGAACTGTACATGAAGACTGAAACCAATTCAAGATCCTTTCTACATGTAATGGAAGCAGGCCACACCCAGAAGACAGTTCTCCTTAAATTGTTTAAATTCTCACAGCAGATTCCACCATGGAAATGATTCCAATATCTATATCTGGCTGCCAAGCCACTCAAAATCACAACCAGCCTAGTTGGCAACAACTTTAGCTACCACAGTAAGATTTCAACAACTCATTGTTTTTAAGTGTTGTCAATAAGTTGTACAACTGAAAAAAAATTGAATTTTTACAGGTTTTTTTTTTTTTTTTTAATGGCCAACTTGGAATGGGAAATGTTGTGTTGTAGGTATATTTACAACATAAAATAATGATAATAATATAATTGTTTTAAAGTAGCTCTGGAGGTACTTGTGTATAACCAGAAACCTTGAAGGATTTGACTTTTTGGTTTATAGGTTTAGGGTCATTGTTTAATCGATCATCCCAGTTAATTGGCTTATTAACATGTTCATTGTTTCTGTTCCTCTCCTAGTTCATTGGTAGTGCATAGGGCTTAGAAGCTTGCAAACAGCCAATCAGTGCACTACCATTGCTCTCAACACAGGAAGATAGAGTGTCAGTAATAGGAGAATGAAATGATATGTGTAGCTAATTGCCTCCATGAACAACTGCCTCCTTAGACATGAGACTAGAAGAGCATGGTTCCTGGCCACCATTATTCAATAGTTTGATCAAAGGTTGCATAAATAATCCTGTCAAAAGGGGAAAAATGCAAGACAAAACTTCAAGTTCTCATGGATTTTAGACTTTCTGGAGTAACGAGTTTAGATGAACTCCTGAAACTACCGCCCGGAGATAATTTTTAAACCTTAAGCCAAAAATGTCCCTTTAGGTTTCTTAAAACCAAAAAATAATTTATCTTAACTAGTAAAAAATGTCTGCCTTGAGCACTGTGCTCTTTTAAGAGCTATCTGTGTGGGTTCAAATTGAGAAGAGTAACAAAAATTTGGATAGTAATTTTAGGGGCAAGTAATTTATTTAAATAAAGTAAAGAACTCATAAAATAAGGGAGAAAATAGTTGCACAACTAGAAGGATACAATCAACATCACTGAATTGTTCATATAGAACTTGTTGAATTGGTATATGCTTTACTGTGCATCTCCTAACAACAAAAAGAAAATAACAAAATTAAATCTAAAAAATCTTATGGACCATGGTACTACTCTGACAAACATGGAATTGTCATAGGTCAGAATTGACTCTACTGCAAAAAGAGAGACAAATTGTTCCTGAATTCCTACTTCAAGACCAAAGGCCCTTGACATTTTGATGATGAAGTATTATTATAAATGTAAATATACCCAGAATGGGATGATGAAAACATCCCTAGTGATGGAATTATTGAATTATGTAGGTCAATGTAATAAACTGATTTGTGTATTCAGCTTGAAAAAAGATTTCATATACCTTCTACTAGGAAATTAGAACTACTTGACACATTTTGGTTCATAGTACTGGGTCTCAGAATAGTGTCCTAGTGCAACACTAGCAGCACAAGGAAGTTTCTATAACTGCCATTTCTCAGGCACATCCCAGACCTATTTCATAAGAGATTCTGGTGGTAGAACATAGTGATATACATTTCAAGCAGGCTTCCAGGTAATGATTCAGATGAATGTTTGAGACACATTGCTTGGATCCGATCCATAGTGACCACTCCTTGGGTTTCCAAGGCGGAATCACTGTGGAAGTAGATTTCCCAATCTTCATTCTGAGGAGCTGCTGGTGTGTTTGAATTTCCACCCTTCCAGTTACCAATCGAATGACTTAGGCACTATGCCACCAGAGCTCCTACTCTAAATATAGAAAGGATAAATTACAGGTCAGTGGTGTACTCTTGTAAAGTTTGATGTGAAATCATAGTGTTTATTTCTCTATGTGTTTTCTATGGCTGTTGTCATCCTAAAACAATAGAGTCAATTGTATAAGAGGCCATAGGACTTTCAAAACTGAAAATATTTACTGGTTTTCCCTTCCAGAATAAGTTTGTTGACTCTTGGTATAGAGTACTGGGGAAATAAATAAATTTATCAGGGCTGTCAGTTTAAACCCATCACATACTTCTCAGAAGGAAGATTGGACAATCTACATCCATAGAGCTACTACCACGGAAACCCAAGGAGCCGCTCCTATGAATAGAACTGATGGCAGTGAGATTAAGTTAAGAAACACTTACATGTCTTTTTGCTTATTTTTCAGACTACTTTGTATAGTTTACCCTAGTGAAAATAATTTTATTATCTTCTCCAGGGTATGCGGCTGTAATGGCCGTTCATCCCTTAAGGAGGATAAAAACTTTTGAGCTCTGATTTTTTTCTTCACTCATCTCCCACAACTTTATGAAACACTTAATACTCCCTCAATATGCTCTCAACTCTATATCCTACTACTTTAAGCAGATGACTTCACTTCCTATATCTCTAAATACAAGGGTTAGCAAATTACTTCCCCAAATCCAAACCCATCCTGGTACACATTTTTGTAAATATATATATATATATTTTTTAAACACAGTCATGCCCATTTGTTTACATAGTGTCTATAGCTGCTTTTGTCCCACAATGATGGGGCTAAGTATCTATGGCAGAAATCACATTACCTGTGAAGACTAAAACATTTATTCTCTTGTCCTTTAAAGGAAAAGTTGGCTGTTCCAGAACAATAATGTGATCAGTTATTTTTTCTTGTATGTTCCTAGTTAACCCCACTCCTCATGGATGAAATGTGATATGGGTTAAATTGTGGTCCCTAGAAATACATGCTAAAATCTAACTCCTGTACTTCTGAATGCAATCTGTCTGGAAATAAGGTTTGTGCTATTTTGCAGATATTAGCAATTAGTGAGGTTATACTGAAGAATAGTGGAATCTAATCCAAACTCCTTCTGAATAATGTCTTACAAAAGAGGAGGACAGACAGAGATAGTGATGCATAGAAGAAAGATTCAATGTGAAAATTTATCTACACAGCAAGGAATAATGAGAAATTCCCAGGACTACCAGAAGTTGAAACAGACAAGGCAGGATATTCCCTTCCTTCAACACAGAGATAATATACCTGTCAATGCCCTTAATACAATTCCTGACCTCCAGAACGGTGAGACAATAAATTTCCTTTCTTTAAAGTCAGCCATTTAGAAAACTAAGACAATGTCTTCTCAAAGTCATCCCTCAAACTTTAGTTCTTGCTCTACACTTTTTCTTTTTTTGGTACAATCTCCAACAATAACACTCTCAGTATTGTCTGTGTTAATCTTCTCCTTCTCCACTAGATTTTCTTCAAACCTAGAAATCTCTTCAACTCTCCATTTCTACAAAGCCCCTCCCTTGATTCTTTACTATGCACTCGATACAATCTTTCCTGTCAATTCTTTTCAGCCCACAGTAGACTTGTTGTCACCACACCTCCATCTCTCCTTCACCTTACAAGTAGTCTTGATTCTTCCTTAATCCCTTCACTGAAGCTGATCTGGGAATGGCCACAACACTATCATATTGTTAAATCCATGAGTTCTTTTTGGTTCCTACCTTATTAGATCTCCTGTTCTTAACAATATTAGTTACTTGCTTCTTCTTGACATTCTCAACTTGCCTTGCCCCCAGATACTACTCTCACCTGGTTTCTTGTCAATCTGATTATATGGGTCTCCTTTCTGCTCTCTTTAGCCACTCTTTAAATTATTGTGTTCACCAGCATCACCCATGGCCCATGCTGTATATAATCTGCATAATCCTGTTTCATATTTTCATTGGCGTTGACTATACCTGATTAGCAGTATCTCCTAACTTGCATCACCAATTTTAAATACATTTTCAGATTAATATAGCTCACAGACTCCTTACAAAGTTCTATGTGGATTATTTTGGCTGAAGCTGTCCAAATCTGGATTCAATAATTTCCCCTTAGAAGTACTCTTTCTCAAAACTCACTGCCATTAGTCCATTCTGACTCATAGCAACCCCTCCTTGGGTTTCAGTGGTAATATATTTACAGAAGTATATTGCCTAGTCTTCTTTCTGAGAAGTGGTTTCTGGGTTTGAAGAGGAGCATTTTGGTTAGCAGTTAAATGCCTTAGGCACTACAGCACCACAGCTCCTCAAAAAAGAGTAGGAGTGGCAATATTTATTCCTGACAAAAAAGACATCAAAGTCAAAAATAGCATAAGGGACAAAGAAGGACACTATATGGTGGTAAAAGGCTTAATTGACCAAGAAAACATCACCATAATTAATATCTATGCATCCAATGAAAGTGCTTCAAAATATGTGAGGGAAATGTTAACTGAATTGAAAAGAAAAATAGACAACTCTACAAGAATAGTAGGAGACTTCAACACATCATTTTCCAGAAGGGACTAAACCACTAGGAGGGAGGGAAACAACCTCAACAAACATACAGAACTCAACAACATAATCAACCTACTTGACATATAAAGAGCACTGCACCCAACA
>NW_006922720.1:119138-126732 GCF_000298275.1 Orycteropus afer afer | reverse complement strand
ACTAGATGGACAAGTTTCTAGAAACACAAGAACTACCTAAATTATCCCAGTCAGTGATAGAATACTTGAGCAAACCCATACCAAAATAATAAATTGAGCAGGTCATAAAACACAAAACAAACAAACAAAAAAACTTCCTACAAAAAACATCCTGGCCCAGATAGCTTTCCTGGAGAATTTTACCAAACACTCAGGGAAGAGATGACACCTCTACTACTCAAATTATTCCAGAACATGAAAGGACATGTAATATTTCATAATTCATTTTATGAAGCAATTATAACACTGATACCAAAACCAGGGAAAGACACCACTAAAAAGAACACTGCGGACCAATATCTCTCATGCACATAGATGCAAAAATCTTCAACAATATCTTAGCAAATGGTATCCAACAACATAGCAAACAAATAATGCATCATGACCAACTGGCATTCATACCAGGTATGTAAGGATGTTTCAACATCAGAAAAACAGTGTTATCCATCACCCACATAAAAAAAGAACCATATGATCATCATATCAATCAACACCAAAAAGCATTCAATTAAATACAACACCTATTCTTGTTCACAACCTTCAGCAAAATAAGGATGGAAGGAAAATTCCTCAACATAATAAAGGGCATATGTGAAAGCCACTTCTCGGAAGGAAGATGGGGCAATCTACTTCTGTAGTGATCCTGCCTTGGAAACACAAGGAGGGGTCGCTATGAATCGGGTCCGACTTGACGGCACATAACAACAACAACATTAAAGCGAATAGTCAACATCACTGTTAATGGAGAAAGACTCAAACCATTTCCCTTGCAAACAGGAATCAGACAAGGATGCCCTCTATCACCATTTCTATTTAGTATTGTAGTGGAAGTCTTACCCAGGGCAATAAGGTAATAAAGAGGAATAAAAGCATCCATAATGGCAAAGAGAAACTAAAGCTATCTCTATTTGTGGATAACATGAACCCATATGTAAAAAAACCAAGAAACTCAGAAAACACTACTGGAACTAACAGAGAGTTCAGCAAAGTGGTAGGATACAAGGTCACCATACAAAAATCAGTTGCATTCCTTTATAACAACAAAGAGACCTCTGAAAAGGAAATAAAGAAAAAAATACCACTTACAATAGCTACGAACAAAGATAAAATACCTAGGAATTAATCTTGCCAGAGACACAAAAGACCTATACAAAGAAAAATATAAAACATTACTACAAGAACTACAAGGAATCTACATAAATGCTTTGTTCATGGATAGGAAAACTGCATACTGTGAACATGTCAGTATCACTGACAACAATCTATGCATTTATTGCAATCCTGATCCAGAAGCCATCAACATTTTTTAAGGATAAGGATAAAACAATTATTAATTTTATATGGAAAAGAAAGAGACTTCAGATAAGCAAAGCAGTACTGAAGAAGAAGAACAAAGTAAGAAGTCTCCCATTCCCTTATCTCAAAACTTAATATACAGCCACAGTAGCTAAACCATTGGGGTATTAGTACAATGATAGACAGATAGACCAATGGAACATAATTGAAAAGTTAGAAATAGACCAAACAATATATGGACAATTGATCTTTGGCAAAGGACCAAAACCCATTAAACTGAGAAGAGACAGCCTCTTTAATGAATAATGCTGGCAAAATTTGATATCCACCTGCAGACAAATGAAACAAGACCCATACCTCACCTCAAACACAAAAACAAACTTAAGTTGAATCAAAGATTTAAATGTAAAACCAAAAACTATACAGTTCATCAAAGATAAAACAGGGGAAAGACTAGATACAATAATTTATGGCATAAATAGATGATCAAGCATAACCCAAGATGCACAGGCAGTAGAATAGAAAGTAGATGACTGAAACTTTTAAAAATTAAATTCTTACACATATCAAAAGATTTCACCAAAATGGAAAACAAAAATAAACACAAAAGCTACAGATTGAGAAAAGATATTTGCCTGTGACATATCTGACAAAATTTATAGAAAACTTCTGCAACTTAATGCCAAAAAGACAAACAATGAAATTCAAAAAAGGGCAAGGGATATGAACAGACAGTTCACTAAATATATACTGATGGCCAACACACACAAGAGAAAACGTTCACCATTGGTAGCCATTAGAGAGATGCAAATCAAAGCAAAGATGAGATATCATCTCCCCAAGCAATAATAACAAAATTCAACAAGACAGAAAATAAAAAACTCTGGTGAGGTTGTGGAAAGATTGGTACTGTCATATGCCGGTGGTGGGACTATAAAATGGTAGAACCATTGTGGAAAATGATATGGCATTTCCTTAAAAATTTAGGATTAGAAATATATTTAAAAAAAAAAAAAATTAAAAATAGAATTATCATTTGAACCAGAAATTCATTACTAGGAATATATCCTTAAAATTTAAGAAAGAGGACACAAACAAACATATGCACACCCACGTTCATGGCAAAACAATTCATTATAATAAAGAGACAGAAACAACCTATGTGTCCATCAATAGATGAATGAAGCAAGTATAACACTTCCAAAACCAGGGACAGACACCACTAAGATGAACACTACAGACCAGTACCCCTCATGAACATAGATGCAAAAATTTTCAACAATATCTTAGCCAATAGAATCTGACAACCTAGCAAATAAATAATAAGACATCAAGACCAACTGGCATTCATATCAAGTATGCAAAGATGTTTCAACATCAGGAAAACAATCAATGTATATTTTGTGTAATAGTACACTACACCCAATGAAACACTATGCTATATTAAAGAATCATGAGGAATACATGGATCATCTCACAATGTGGATTAATCTGGGGAACATTATGCTAAGTGAAATAAGTCAATTGCAGAAGGGCAATATTGTATGGGCCCATTACAACAAAAAGTCAAGGAAGGTTTTTCTTAGGGAAGGGAACTCACTTTTCAGGTTACTGCGGATGGGTGGGAAGGAGTGGGAAATTTTCAGACTAGTTGGGGGCCACACGCTGAGTTAAGTAATGGGAAGGGTGGTATGGAAAGAGTCTGTGACTACCATGATACCATTGTCGAGACGGAGGACACTAAATCATGGACATACATATAGATGACAGAGGCTATTATCAGTATATGCACAATACTGCATTACCACTAAAACCAAACACCAAGCTATGAATAAATGAACAAATAATGTAGAAGATCAGATGGAGTTTGGAGAACAGGAATGTACGCTAGACAAATGATAGATTTAGCTAAAGATAATCTGGCATATGTACTAGTGATACAAAAAGCCAACAATCTTTATGGAAGAGACAGAAGACAGAGTCGGAGTAATCCCTCAGAGACAGTCAAACACCTTGGGAGTGAGAACCACTGGGCCTCTCCACTCAGTGCCATAATATCGGGAGCAGGCTCCTTTGGAGCGTAATGCATACAAATCTTTTCCACCACCTACTTGGGTGAAAGGAGCTTTGGCAGTGTAGTGCCTGAGGCATTTGACTCCTCACTAGTAGGCTGGTGGTTCAAACCCACAAGTCACTCTTTGGAAGGAGGTTTGGGCAATCTACTTCCATAGTTATACTACCTTGGAAACCAAAGTAGGAGGTAGCTTTGGTGAATAGCGACTGGGGTATTAAAATATTTTGAGTGGCCATCTAAGATGCATCTAATGGTCTTCTCTCATCTCAAGCAAAGAAGAGCGAAAAAAATCAAGGGATTTTGGAAACAATTACTCCAAGGATATGATGGACCTTGTGACCAGAAGAACAAGATGATGCTGTTACCAATTCCAACCATCTGGGAAGGGATTAAAACAGGAGATCCTGATAATATGAGGAAAAGAGAGGACACTGAATTGTGCACATAAGAGATAGACCAGAGATGCTAATACCAACCAGTGTGTCCACAATACTGCATTGCCATGAACACCAAACACCAGGCTATAGATAAATACATAAATACCTGAGAGGATCAGATGGGGTTCAGTTAAGAGTAGTACAGTCTAGATAAGCTCATCAGAGGCTAAACTTTCATAGATACTAGTGATAAAAAATACCTCTAAACCTTACAGAAATAAAGTAATAATTAATTAAAATAAATGAAAAATAAAATAAAATACTCATTCAAAAGAAAATTGAAGACAGGGCTTTCAAAATTGAGTTGCATCAGTAATCACCACACTAATTCCCTCTAGCGTCTTAGTGTCTGAAAAACTAGGTACATCACTTTGAAATAGGGATTCTTGTGCTCTGAGCAGCTCATTGATCAGAGTGCACAAAACTCAAGGGAGCAGGATTAGAAAGGAGAAAGGGACAGGTGAAAAAAATAACAAGAACAGGAGATCTACCCTGCAGAACACTGACAGGCAGGTGAGAAAGGCCATCCAAGACCTCACTGGGTTAAGGAAGAAGACACTCCGCACCAGGATACCAGTGACCACACCAGCACACCAGCTTTCACCCCAATGATCTACCTTTAGCATCTGATTTTATTGATAACTTGGGTCAGCTAGGTACAAGTGGGCATGTCCAGCACTTCTTAAACCCAAGCAGAGAATCCACTGGTGATGCAAGAGGATGGGCCTGGAGAGGTGCCCCTACAACACATCACTGAATAAGACTGGATAATCTTTTTTGTACTGAGGAGCACGCACTTGACTTTGTCAGCAATATTGGGACCACTGGATCTGAGCAGGCACTGCCTGACTCCAGCGCCACTGAAATCAAGTGGATCTTTGGCACCGTGGGTGGCTGGGTGAAGAGAAGAACTCACACAGCAGATCATGGAGCCATACAGTTGTCTTGGGTCAGCTTTTTGGCACTGAGGGGTCTTGGGACTGGGGTTTTTGCATGTGTCTGAGCCTGAGAGAAAGTGGTGACCCCATAACAACTGGGGTCTTTGCTGAACTTTTGGTGTGCACCTGTGAATAACAGTATGGCATCATCATTATCAGCCTGTTCAAAGCCCTAGAAAATGCCCCTAGCAACAGGGTGCTATCCTTCTCCTTCTCTTCCCTTCCCACCTTCTCCCCAATAACCTCACTCATCCAGTAGAAGAAATCACGTTCAGCCACCATAATGACTCCCCGTTGGAATGTTAAACCCTCTTTATGACAAATAGGAACCCATATCCAAATTTCACACAGTGTTTCCAACATCACAAAGAAAACTGCAGAGCAACACAGCACACTTGAATTAATAACTTAAAAAATAAATAAAACACACCAGCTCCACCTTTTCAAAATATGAAAACAGGACAAGGAAGTAGAAGAAAAAACACACAAAAAAGGTCCCACTAAACATTGAGGAAGAGGAGGCAATAGAATTGTTTGAGAAGGGATTTACAAAATATATTTATAGAGTTTAACAAGAGCCTAAGGAAACACGGAAAAGAAACAAGGAGAACCAGTCAGTTCCCTGGAAAAACTCAGGAAAATCATTCAAGAACAAAATAACAAAATTAAGGCACAATCAGGACTTATACAAAAACAGCATTAGAAATCCAGAAGATGAATATCAAAATTAAAGAACTGCATAGTACAGTAGAAGCACAAAAGAGTAAGATAGAACTGGCTGAAAAACACATATCCCAACTAGAAGACAAATTCCTAAACATCAGCCTGTATGAAGAAAAATTAGGACAGAGGATTCAAAATAAAGTCTCATCAGTAATCATCATGATATTTCCCTCTAGCATCTTAGTGCTTGAAAAACTAGGTACAGTAGTTTGAATTAGGGACTTTGGTCCTCTGAACACTCACTTAATCAGAGTGCACCAAACACAGAAGATAGAATTAGAGGAAAGGCCCAGGGAAAGAATTTAAGGAAGATCTACCTGGTGGAGGGCAGACGGCAACCAAGAGAGGCCATTGGAAACTTCCCTGGGCAGTCACAGACTGGTGGATGAGATCAGCAACCTGAGATCTCTGTGGACCAAGGAAGAAGACATCCCATATCAGCATACCAGAGACCCCACCAACATACCAAAAAACACCTCAAGGTTCTACCTTCAACATCTGATTTTATCCATAACTTGGGTCAGGTAGATGCAAATGGGTATGCACAGCACCACTGAAACCCACGTGAAGAGCTCACTGGTGCTCCAGGAGGGTAAGCTTTCTCCCTTCTCAGCGGGCACTGAGTGGGCTTGGGTCAGCTTGGGAGGCATTGAGAGGTCTGTGCTTGCCTTTGTCACTGATATAGGGACCACACATTACTAGGAGGCACTCTCCCAACTCCAGCGCAGCTGAAATCGTGGGCATCTTTGGTGTCACAGGTGGGTGGTATCACAGACAAATTCCTGATCCATTCACGGTCTGGGCAGATTGGGCCAGCACTGCAGGCAGGAGTGGAGAGAGAGGAATCCATGGCTGAGTGCGATCCCAGAAATGTGCCTTGGATCCACTTTTTGTCATGGAGGGACTTTGGAAGTGGTGTCGTTGAGCCTGACAGAAAGTGGAGACACCCTAACAAGACTATTTCCTGAAATTGAACCACGGGCTTGTAAATAACTGTACAACATCATCAGTAGTAGCCTGCTCAAAGCCCTAGAACCTGACCCTAGTAACAGCAAGCTTTCCTTCTTCTGCTCCCACCTTCTCCACCAATAACTTCACTCATTCAATAGAAGAAACCATATTCAGTCAATTACCACAAAATCTCTAAACCGTCTTTACAACAAACAGAAACACATACCTACATTCCAACAGTGATTTCACCATCACAAAGAAAACAGCAGAGTGACATAGCATACCTGAATCAATAATAAAATAAAATACACCAGCTTCACCTTTTCAAAATATTAAAATATTATGCCAAGAGAAAACAAATCAACACATAACCAGCAGTTGAAGACAACCTCAAAATGTCTAGGAAAAAACAGGCAACCTCAAATCAAAAAACAAACAAACAAACAAACAAAAAACAGGACAAGGCATTAGAAGAAAAACCACAAACAAACATACATGGAGGAAGAGGAGGCAATAGAATTATCTCAGAAGGAATTTAGAAGATCTATTTATAGAGCTATCCAGGCACCTAAAGAAACCCCAAAGAAAAACAAGGAAAACACAGACAGTCACCTGGAGGAACTCAGAAAAATCATTGAGGAACAGAATATTAAGATTAATGCACAATCAGAACTCATACAAAAATAGCAATTAGAAATGCAGAAGATGTCTATTGATATATGAACTATGAGCACCAAAATGACAGAAGTACACAACACAGTAGAAGCTCAAAAGAGTATATTAAAATTGGCTGAAGAACACATATCCCACCTAGAAGATAAATCCCTGGACACAAGCCTGTTCAAAGAAAAATCAGAAGAAATGTTTAAGAGAAATGAAGATAACCTAGGAATTATATGCGATGACATGAGACAAAGCAATATAAGACTCATTGGAATTCCAAAACTAGAAAATGTGAAAAAGACCACTGAGAAAATTGTGGAAGACTGCTAACAGAAAACTTCCCCCCATATCATGAAGGAAGAAAAGATACTTGTCCAAGAAGCTCATAGAACCCCACACAAGATAAAACCCAAAAAGAAAAACACTGAGGCATATTATAATCAAACTTCCCAAAACCAAAAAAGAAGAAAGAA
>NW_006922720.1:116886-118397 GCF_000298275.1 Orycteropus afer afer | reverse complement strand
CTAAATGCACCTATCAAGAGAAAGAGTGGCAGACTGGATAAGAAAAGAAGACCCACTGATATGCTGCCTACAAGAGATACACCTTAGACACAAAGATAAAGACAAATTAAGAGTTAAAGATGGGAAAGAATATACCAAGCCAATGGAAAACAAAAAAGAGCAGGGGTAGCAATTATGATTCCTGATAAAATAGACATTTAGGTGAAAAACACCTTAAGAGAAAAGGATGGGCATTATATGATGCTGAAAGGGTCAATCGGTAAAGAAGATCTTACAATAATAAATATTTATGCACCCAACGAATGTGCTCCAAAATATGTGAAGCAAATACTAACTGAATTAAAAAGGATGATAGACAACTTTACGTTAGTAGTAGGTGAGTTTAACGCACCACTTTCAAGGAAATACAGGCCAATTGGAAAAAAAACACAACAAGGATATAGAAGAAATAAACAATACAATAAACCAACTGTAACTCATAGACATATATAGAGCACTTTACCCAACAAAAACACAATTCACATTCTTTTCCAGTGCACATGAACCTTTCTCAAGAATAGACCATATGCTAGGACATAAAACAAGCCTCAATAAATTCAAAAGCATTGAAATACTGCAAAGCATCTTTCCAGACCACAATGCTATAAAACTAGAAATTAATCATTGAAAGAGCAAGGAAAAAGCATCAAACTTATGGAAGCTGAACAACTCACTACTCAAAAACTATTGGGTTATAGAACAGACAAAAACTGAAATTGAAAAAAAAAAAAAAATTCCTAGAACCTAATGAGAATGAAGTTACATCCCTCCAAAATCTACATGACACAGCAAAAGCAGTACTCAGAGGACAGTTTATACCAATAAATGAATATATCAAAAAAGAGGAAAGAAACAAAATCAACATTCTAACTTATCAACTCCAACAACTAGAAATAGAACAACTAAAGAATCCTACAGTATCTAGAAGCAAGGAAATAATAAAGATCAGAGTAGAAATAAATGAAACAGAAAACAACAACAAAACAAAGACATAGAGAAAATCAACAAAACAAAGAGCTGGTTCTTTGAAAAGATTAATAAAATTGATAAATCATTGACAGACCTAACAAAAGAAAAGGAGGAGAAGACACAAATCACAAGAATTGTAAACAAAAATGGTGTCATCACAACAGAACTAACTTAAATTAAAAAAAGATACTGACTGAAAAGTATGAAAAACTGTACACCAATAGATTTGAGAACCTAGAAGAGATGAACAAGTTTCTGGAATCACAAGATCTACCTAAATTATCCCACTCAAAATTGAAAACTTACACAGACCCATAACAGGGGAAGAAACCAAAAAAGTCATAAGCCCTGATGGCTTCACTGGAGAATTCTATCAAATATTCAGAGAAGAGTTGACTTCTATGCTAGTCAAGCTATTCCAGAACATAGAAAAAAATAGAGTACTCCCAAACTCATTTTATGAAGCAAGCATAACACTAATACCAAAACCAGGGAAAGACAAC
>NW_006922720.1:112914-114277 GCF_000298275.1 Orycteropus afer afer | reverse complement strand
TCTAATCGCTTCTGAGTCATAGAAAGAGTAGGACACATACAGAGCCAGACACTGGGTAACACAGATGCCGAGGAGAATCCGGGCCTGCGCGGGAAGAGCAAGGATCTCCAGCAGACTCCAGGAACTGGAAGAGAGGCTCACAGAAGCAGTAGACATGGCCACGACCCTGTTCTCAGCACCTAACCTGTCAGAGGGAATAAAACTTCTAGGAACAAACTTCCAAATGGAGAGGAATACAGTACAATGTCTTCACAGTATGCACTGTTCTAAAAATGTAGAGTCAAGAATGTACTCCAAGGTAACCACATAGAAAGTTAACAATTCCCCTAGGCAAATTCAGAAAGAAGGAAAACATGGGTTTTATGAGCACAAAACCAAGAATAAAGAAGAAAAGAGAGGAAGCATAGAAAGAGAGGCAATGTACCAAGCACAGCAGAGAAAAGTATATGGACCAAGAAACACCAACAAAGCAACCAAAAAGCAAATAAAATGACAACAATCAAAACATACCTATCACTAATTACACTCAATGTGAACAGATTAAATGCACCTATCAAGAGAAATAGAGTGGCTGTCTGGATAAGAAAAGAAGACCCATCAATATGCTGCCTACAAGAGACCCACCAGAGACACAAAGATAAAAACAAATTAAGAGTTAAGGGATGGAAAATACATATACCAAGCTAATGGAAACCAATGAAGAGCAGGGCTAGCAATACTGGTTTCTGATAAAATACACTCTAAGGTGAAAAACAACATAGAGAAAAAGAAGGACACTATATGATGCTGAAAGGGTCAATTGACAAGACGTTACAATAATAAATATGTATGCACCTAATGAAAGTGCTCCAAAATACATGAAGCGAATATTAACTGAATTAAAAGGGATAATAGACAACTTTACAATAGTAGTAGGAGAATTTAATACACCACTTTGAAAGAGGGACAGGTCAAACAGAAAAAAAAAAAAAAAAAAAAAAACCTCAGAAAAGATACCAAACAGCTCAAAAATACAATCAACCAATTTGACCTAATAGACACATACAAAGAATCTCACCCAACAAAAGCACAATTCACATTCTTCTCCAGTGTACTTGGATCCTTCTCAAGAATAGACCATATTCTAAGACATAAAACAAGCCTCAATCAATTCAAAAACATTGAAATACTACAAAGAATATTCTTGAACCACAATGCTATAAAACTAGAAATTAATAATAGGGAGATCAAGGAAAAAACATCAAACATATGGAAGCTGAACAATTCAGTGCTCAAAAACTAGTGGATAATAGAACAGATAAAAACTGAAATAAAAAAATTCCTAGGAACAAATGAGAATGAAGACACAACATACCAAAACCTA
>NW_006922720.1:109240-112748 GCF_000298275.1 Orycteropus afer afer | reverse complement strand
AGAGAGAGAGAGAATTAACAAAACAAAAAGCTTTTTCTTCAGAAAGATTAATAAAATCGATAAACCTTTTACAGAGCTAATAAAAGAAAGAGATTCAAATCGGAAGAATAATAAATGAGAAGAAGAAATTGAACACATCATTAAAAAAAAAAAAAAAAACCAAGGACATTTGGAAGCAATCAGTCCTAGAACAAGATGACCCTTGAGACCAGAAGATGGTGCCCAGATACCTGTGCCAACCACTCAGGAAAGGAACAGATTTGGAGGTCCTGGATAGAGTGGGAGGAAAAATGTGACAAAATCCTAAAACTCCATAATGACCAGCATTACTGGTCAGATGCAGTCTGATGAGATTCCCAATACTAGGGCCCTGGAACACCTTCTTCACCTGGAATAAAACTCACTCCCAGGGGCTCACTCTCAGCTCATTAGTTAACAAGATGTATATGCAGAACACTCAACCCAGGATCATGCACCCACATACTCTATGGTATTACAGCCCTAGAGTAATAGACCACTGATCACCAGAGGACCAATATTCAAATAGAGTAAATGCAGGACAAACAGAATTGCATAAATATGAGGGGCATAGGGACAGGGTGACTGGGCACCGAGGGGAGGGGACTGGGTTAGAGTTGGACATGGTAAAGAGGAGTGAATTAAATGTACACATTGAATGTAAAACAAGCTCTTAAGATAATAAAATAAATAAAATTGAAAACAATAAAATGTTTTAAAAATTTACTTCTAAGTTATTAAAAAAAAAACTTATTAACAAAAAATTCCCTTATATCATGAACTATGAAAAGATACCCATTCAAGAAGCTCAACAAACCCTAAAGATGATAGACCCAATGAGAAACTCACCAAGATATATCATAATCACACTTTCCAAAAACAAAGACAAAGAAAAAATATTTTTTTCTTTGTTTTTAGTTTTTATTGTGCCTTAGGTGCAAATTTACAGTGCAGAATTTGTTTTATCATAAACATTTCAGGTATGTTTGGTTTCATTCCCCAATTACTATCCCCAAACCTAACCCATTCTCTTCTTCTCTCTTCCTAATAAATGTACCTCCCCACCCTTCTTAGTTGTGCACTGTGTCCTGCTTTTCCTCCATGTGAATGTTGCCCTTCTGGTGCCCCACAGCTAATTTTTCCATGGGATATATCTCTAAACATTACGTGGGTGCATCCCACTGGGTTGAGTGGTCTGCGTGTACATATTATTTACTATTGGGCAGAGACCCAGCCTTTAGGAGTGAGTTTTGTCTGAGGTTCAAAGTGTATCAAAGACCATAGTCTTGGGAATTCCACCAGACTCCATCTGACCAGTAATTCTGTTCTTTTTTTTTGGGGGGGGAGGGATTTTGTCCCACATTTTTTCCTCCCACTCTATAGGGGATCTTCAGTTTTGATCCCTTCCTGAGCGGCTGGCATTGGTAGCCAGGTATCTAGTTCTTCTGGTTTCAAGGTCTATCATGTCCTAGGACTGATTGTTTCCAAATGCCATTGGATTCAGTCTCTTCTTTGCTTGAGGGGAGAGGAGACCATTTGCTGCACCTTAGATTGGTACTGAAAAGTTTGTAAGATTTCAGTCACTACTCCCTAATGTAGGCTGTGGAACAAGATTTTTTACATATTTTTTGTACCAATTGGGTCTGATGTCTCCCAGTACTATCTTTCTGGTAGATCTTGGCAGATCCACTGGAGCTTTCACCCAAGGTGTCTAGCTGTCTATGAGGGATTGCTCTATTTCTGTCTTATCTTGCTTTTGTAATGAAATTTCATCTTTTGGGAGACTATTGTATATGGTAGTGTTTTCCTGATTTCAGAGTTCTCTTGTTAGTGTAAAGGGATCTGTCACTGTTGTTGTTATGTGCCCTCGAGTCAGACCTCTCCTTGGGTTTCTGAGGCAGTATCACTATGGAAGTAGATTGCCCCATCTTCCTTCTGAGGAGTGGCTGGTGGGTTTGAACAGCCAGACTTCTGGTTAGCAGTCAAGTGCCTTAGGCATTATGCTACCATAGCTCTCAAAGGAATCTAAATCATTTTGTTATGTAGATATTGCACTTTACCACTTTGCTGACTCTTTCATTTAGTTCCAGTCATTTTTTTCTTTCCTTCTTTCTTTTGCCAATTTGAATGTTTATTTGCTCTGGCTATGATTTCTAATAAATATTGAATTTGAGTAGTGAAAATTGCATCCTGTCTGGTTCCCATTGATAAAGGGAATGCAAAATGCAAACCAAAACCACAATACAATGCCATATCAACCCCACTAAAATGTCAATGCAGAAAAAAAAAAAATAATGTTGATGAGGTTCTGGAAAAACTGGAACCCTCATAAAGTGCTTACTGACAAAGATGAAAGACTATAGGCTGCAGTTTGGATTACACCTCAACATAAAGAAAACAAAAATCCCTGCAACTGGACTAGTAAACAGAATCATGATAAATTGATACACTTGGATATCATATTAGTTGTATCCTCAATAGATACCCAGGGAAACAACAGTCAAGATATCAGATATTATATTTCTCTGGGCAAGTATGCTGCAAAAGACATCTTTATAGTGTTCAGAAGAAAAAAAAATTTAAAAAAAAATTTTAGAAGCAAGTAATTTTTATTTGTAATTACCTTAAATGTAAATGAATTAAATTCTTCAAACAAAGTCAGATAGTAGCAGAATCAGTTTTGATAAATAATACACATCCATGAACCATCTATAGAAGACACATCTTATGTCTTAAGACACATATAAGAAAGTGTTGTATAAAAGTGAAAGGATGAAACAAAATGTTAAATGCAAATTTTAATTAACAGTTAGTTTGTGTGATTGTGATTAAATTTATATAATACAAAATCTATTTTAGGTCAAAAGTTGATATAAGGCACAAATAATACAATAAAGCAAATGGTCAATTGATGAGGAAGATTTAACAATTATGATTATTCCTAACATGAGATCCCACAAATACTGAAGGGAGTCATACAAATATTTAAAATTAAATATGAGACTTCAATATACTACTTTCAGTAATGAGAAGAACTAATAAAAAAATTAAGAAGAAAATAGAGGCACTCAGTACATTGTACACAGTCTAGATCTAATATATAGAAAGTACTGCATCTAACAGCAGCAAAATACACTCTTATTTAATGGACAAAAAATAATTCCCTGTGGTAAACATATATAGGTAACAAACCAGATTTTATTATTATTATTAGTTATTGTGATTTGGCTGAAGATTTACAGAGCAAATTCACTTTCTATACAGCAGTTCACATATACTTTGTCTAATGTCATTGACCACAGTTTACCACAATGCAACAGCTCCGCTCCCACTTCCTTCCTATAGTTACCTCTTCCCAGTGGCCATCCCTCCATGCTCTCCTGCCCCCTGAGCTGTCTCCCTGTGCATAAACAGCCCTTCCTTCTCCCATGATTATTCTCTCCAAGGCGTGAGTTTACTTGAGGTAAATGTTTAACTCACATGCCTGTAC
>NW_006922720.1:99836-100524 GCF_000298275.1 Orycteropus afer afer | reverse complement strand
TGTCTTTCTCATCCTCAATGGAGAGCATTGTCTTTTAAAAACCAAAATAATCAAGCTGCTTTTTAAACCTATGGAATGGCAGCAGTCTCCAGACCGGCAAAAGTCCACAGATCAACCTCCCCTTTCTCTTCACCTTCTCTGTTTGTTCCCCAGACATCGTGCACAATCCTCCGTGCAGTCCCTGGATAGTAGGGTGATTTTCATGTTAATTCTTAGGTTCTACCACCTCTCGGGAATGTCCAAGCCATCTGTGCCATCAGGGTCACTCAAGTCGCTGCCAGATCACAGCTCCGTATGTCTCCTTTTTTGGTATTTTTATTCAAATTCTTCTGCTAGTTGGGATTTAGTCCACTTCTGTATCCTTCCATTCAAGGCTCAAGGGTCCAAGATTATCTTCTGTGTCTGTGTTAATTGGTTTCCCTTTTCTTTGTTGAAGAGGAGTTTGTTGAAGAAGAGTCCTTCTGCCTAGTCCGCCATCTTGTGGAAACAAACCAGATTTCAATAAGTTTTCAAAGATTGAAATAATATAAAGTATTTTTTCTACTAGAATGGATAAAAAGCAAATATTAATAACAGAAGACAAATATGTGGTGATGCCCAGACTTCCATGACTGCTGCTTGACAAAGCTCCAGCTGTCAAGAGTCTTGGGCAGAAGCCAATTCCACTTTTTACTTTCAGTTGTATTCT
>NW_006922720.1:96637-98753 GCF_000298275.1 Orycteropus afer afer | reverse complement strand
TTTTGGATATAGGTAATTATAACAGGATTAAATATGTATTTACTTGGAAATAAGATGTTCTAGATTAAGGGAATGTTCTGGGATATTCCCAGTAAACAGGAACACAAGTAATTCATAAAGTGTGATAAACGTAGTTGTTATTTTAAAGTTAATAGCACACAGCCATGAACTGATTCAAGAATGTACCTGAAATCGTGGGTTTGTCATTTTGCTTTATCATTATTTCATGTAATCTGCAATATAGTATAAAATAAAGAAGGCCACCTCATTATGTAGGGCACATCTTCATCTTGTGTGTGTCTCCTTCATCTCGCCGACACCACCTCTCAGAACTTATAAGGGGAAAAGTTAAAATAATTTATTTGCCTTAACCAAACACCTTTAGGGAGTGAGTCACTGGCCTTGCAGGCTCATGACCACTGTAGTGGGTACATCAACCTCAATTGGCATAACACAGTACACAAATACGTTGTTTTATATTCTGCTGGTGAGTAGTGACTGGGGTCTTAAAAGCTTGTGAGCAGCTGTCTGAGAATCAACTCTTAGTCTATGCTCATGAAGAGCAAAAAAGAGTGAAGAAGATCATAGATGCATGAGACAATTAGTCCAAGGGACGAGTGGCCCACAGGAACCTCAGACAACACAACCCTGAGACCAGAAAATCTAGATGGTACCCTGTTCCCATGCTAACCCCTCAGAAAAGGGTTAAAATTGGAGATCCTGAGTAGAGTAGAAGAAAAATGTGAAACAAAATTCAAAAACATAAAAAAGACCAGGCTGGTCATATGGAGACTGATGAAATCCCCAAGAATTTGGTGCCATTGTGGTCTTCATGTCTTGAACTGGAGTCACTCCCATGACTTAACCCACAGCCAAACAATAGGACTATGAGTTGAACAATCATACCAAAGATGTGCACTTTTCAGGACAGTCAAGTATGAGAGATCAGAAGGGCAACATTTGTACAGGGAAAAAGGTCAGAAATTAGTAATGTGTGGAAAAGAAGGACACAGGGAAAAGTAAGCAAAGGAACAAAATGGGAAGAATAGTGTTACATAGTGTGAATCATTCAATGTAATGAAATAAAATGGATATAATCTGTTTAATAGAAAATCAATTTCTTTTGTAAACTTTCACCCAACTAATAATAAAATGTTTTAAAAAAGTTTATATAGACGTTTCCTGATAAAAGTTGGGGAAAATGCAAAACAAAATTACTTATTTCCTGCTGGGCAGCATGACAGAACCTGAGCAACTGTGGCGGCAGTGGCTTCTCGGAGTGGGAGGGCTGGGTTGCAGTGCCAATGGCCGTCACATCTTCATCTCTTCCCTAGCCACACTATGCCACACCGGCTGCATAGGATGGAGGTAGAGTTCAGGTAAGATGGTGGATTAGGCAGAAAGAGTGCACAGACCATCTTCAACAAAGAGAAGGGAAACCAATTAACGCAGACACAGAAGATATTCCTTGACCCCTGAACCTTGAAGGAAAGAATATAGAAGTGGATAAACCTCAACCAGCAAGAAGAATTGGCATGAAAATACAGGAAAAGGAGACAGATTGAGCTGTGGTCTGGCAGTAATCCTGAGAAATCCTGATGTTACAGACAGCTTGGATAGTGGCAAGTGGTGGTAGGACCTAAGAATTAACCGAAAAATCAGCCCTACTAGCCAGGGACTGCACAGAGGACTGCTCTGGTGACTGGGGAATAAATGGAGAAGGTGAAGAGAAAGGCTGGCTCAGCTGTGGACTTTTGCCTGTCCTTAGGGCACCATCATTTTGAATGTTTACAAGTGGCTTGACCCTTTTGAATATTTAAAGAGACAGTGCTCTTGCAGATTCCAGGGGCTTAAGAAGAGGTTCTGCTTGCCAGCAACCCCAAGGACACTCTGGACCTGCATGACTGAAAAGGTGCAATATTTCTTTTGTTACACTTATACCCCAGGCCTCCTTGGTGAATGGAGGTGTGGCCATTCCCCACTCACACCCACCTTCTGGGCCCACAGAAACTCCATCCCACTCTTTGTGCACAGAGGGAGCATGGGTGCCCTGTCCTGTCCTCCACCAATTTTTTTCTCTATTTTTATCTCTTTTTTATTAATTTTCTTTTTTCCA
>NW_006922720.1:95672-96354 GCF_000298275.1 Orycteropus afer afer | reverse complement strand
CCCAGATATTACAGGTTTTCTTGTTTTTTTCTTCTTCTTTTTCCATTTTTTGGTTACTGTTCCTGTGTGATTACATGGTGGGTTCTTTGTCCACGTGTTTTCAGTTTTTGATCATTATTCAACTATAACTTTTGTCTAAATGAGCGGAAGAAAACAACAGTTCCCATAAGACACAACTACACCCACACCTTCTGCAACTTCATTTACTGAGTGAGAGGCACTGCCTCCTTCTCCACCAATGGGTAAAAAATAAATAAATAAATAACCACCAAGAAGACCCTGAATAACCCTTGACTGCTCTTCACAAACAGTAAACAGAGATATAAATAAAATAACACAAAGATGTCTCAGAGAAAACAGATCATCACAATCCACACAAAGTAGCAGGAGATAGGGATAGAAACAAGGGAGCTGGATACAGACCCAGATCACATTATTGAGGGAGAAGCAGCATTGAAACTGTCTAATAAGGAATTCAAAAGTATTATATTTAGGCACATTCAAAGGATTGACAGATCAAAGAAAACACAGAAAAAACCTTAGAAAATTTTTGGAAGTAAATACAAGAACAAAGTGACAAAATAAATGAAAAGTTAGAAATCATTCGAAATCTACAGCTAGAAATCCAGAAGATTAATACTAAATTGTCAGAAATAGATAACACATTGTAAGGGCAAAAAAG
>NW_006922720.1:94047-95180 GCF_000298275.1 Orycteropus afer afer | reverse complement strand
AAAATTTTCAACCAAGAATTATATACCTGGCAAAATTATCCCTCAAATATCATGGGGAAATTAGGAAATTTCCAGATAAGCAGAAACTAAGGGAATGTTGTTAAAACCAGACCAACCGTACAAGAGATACTAAAGGGAGTCCTTTGAAAAAAGAACCAAAAAATGGCAAATAACAGCTGATCAGTAATACACAAGATGACATAACCCAGAAACCACAGCTATGGACATATCCAAAGTAAAATGACCTCACAGGATTGTAAACAGGGAACCAGAGACATCAAGTGGCAAGTGAGGACAACTACAAACAAAAAGAGGGAAAAAGTGTGTAGTTACAGAACTTCTAAATGGTGAGGCAGTTAAGAAAGTTGCAAGATAGAATGGACTGTTCTAAATTTGGGGAGAAAAATCATAAATCATAGGGTAACATCAAAGAAAAATGATAAACCTTCACATCACAATAAGAAAGATGACAAGCACAAATATTCAGCATACAATAAAACAACAACAATAAAGGAAATGATTACATGATTCATAAACATAATGAGTTCAGCACAGAAAAGAATATGGAACAAAGAAACCAGGCACACCATGAAAAAACACATAGCAAAATGACAGTAACAAATTCATAGTTATCAATAATTACACTGAATGTTAATGGATTAAATGCACCCCTCAAGAGAGAGAGAGAGAGATGCAGATTGGATAAGAAAACAAAACCCATCAATATGTTGCCTACAAGAGACACATCTTAGAGATAAGGACAAAAATAGACTAAAAATCAAAGGTTGGAAAAAGATACATCATGCAAATGGCAACTGTAAAAGTGCAGGAATGGCAATATTGATTTCTGATCAAATTGACTTTAAGACAAAAACTGTCATATGAGACAAGGAAGGACATTATATAATGACTAAAGGATCAATTGAACATGAAGATATAACCATAATAAATATATATGGAGCCAATGACAGAGACCAAAATACATAAAGCAGACTTTAAAAGAGTTAAAAAGGAAAATAGATGATTCCACAGTCATAGTGGTAGAATTTAATACACCACTTTCATTGAAAGATAGGAAAACTAGAAAGAAACTCAGCAACGATGTTGTTGTTGTTGTTGTTGTTATGTGCCGT
>NW_006922720.1:91300-92766 GCF_000298275.1 Orycteropus afer afer | reverse complement strand
AAAAGGATGGAATCCTCCCTAACTCATTTTATGAAGCAAGCATAGCCTTGATACCAAAACCAGGCAAAGACATCACTCAAAAGGAAAACTACCGACCACTATCATTCATGAATATAGATGCAAAAATCTTCAACAAAATCCTAGCCAGTAGCTTCCAAGAGCATATCAAGAAAATGATTCATTATGATCATTATGATCAAGTAGGGTTCATATAAAGTGTGTAGGGATGGTTCAGTATTAGAAAAACAATCAATATCATACACCACATAAATAAAACAAAGGAGAAGAACCACATGATCTTATCAATTGATGCAGAAAAGGCATTTGATAAAATCCAACACCAATTCCCGAGAAAAAATCTCAGAAAAATAGGAATAAAAGGGACATTCCTCAACATAATAAAGGGCATCTATGCAAAACCAACAGCCAATATTATTCTCAATGGAAAGAGACTGAAACCATTCCTCTTGAGAATAGGAACGAGACAAGGATGTCCACTATTACCACTTCTATTCAACAATATACTGGAAACCTAGACAGGCCCATAAGGCAAGAAAGGGAAATTAAACGCACCCAAATTGGTAAGGAAGAAGTCAAACTATCTCTATTTGCTGATGATATGATCCTATACCTAGAGAACCAAAAAGACTCAGTCAAAAATCTACTGGAAATAAAGAGATTTAGCATTGTGACAGGATATAAGATCAACCTCCAAAAATCAGTTGGATTCCTCTACACCAGCAAAGAGATTGCTGATAAAAACATAAGGAAATCAATACTGTTTACAATGTTGTTGTTGTTAGGTGCCATCAAGTCGTTTCCGACTCATAGTGACCCCATGCAGAATAGAAAACATGCCCCATTCCACCCAGCTCCATGATCCCTGCTATATTTGAGGCCATCATTGCAGCCACCGTGTCAATCCATCTCATTGAAGGCCTCCCCTTCTTTCTTCAACCCCCGAACCTACCAAGTATGACGTCCTTCTCCAGAGAATGTTCCCTTCTGACAACATGACCAAAATAGGTAGGACTAATTCTGGCCATTCTCGCTTCCAAGGAGCATTTTGGGGTCACTTCCTCCGGGACAGATCTGTTAGTTCTTTTAGCAGTCCATGGTACTTTCAGCATTCTTCACCAGCACCACAACTCAAAAGCATCAACTATTCTTCACTCTTCCTTATTCATTGTCCAGCTGTCACATGCATATGAGATGATTAGAAATATCATGGCTTGTGTCAGGTGCACTTTAGTCCTCAAGGAGATATCTTTGCTCCTCAGCACTTGAAACAGTTCCTTCACGGTTGGTTTTCCCAATGCTACACATCATCTCATGTCCTGACTGCTGTTTCCATTGGCATCAATTGTAGAACCAAGCAATGTGAATTCTCTGACAACCTCAATCTTCTCTTCATTTATTGTGATGCTGCTCATTGGTCCAGTTGTGAGGATTTTTGTTTTCTTTAT
>NW_006922720.1:88254-90833 GCF_000298275.1 Orycteropus afer afer | reverse complement strand
GTCAATATACTGCTGCAACTGTTTTTGAATTGTCTTCAGTATGATCTTACTTGCATGTGATATTAATGATATTGTTCTATAATTTCCACATTTTGTGGAACAACCTTTCTTTAGAATGGATACAAATATGGATCTCTTCCAGTCAGTTGGCCAGGTGCCTGTCTTCCAAATCTCTTGGCTTAACTGAGTAAGTGCCTCCAATGAGGCATCTATTTGTTGAAATATGTCAATTGATATTCCGTTAATTCCCTGAGCCTTGTTTTTCACCAATTCTTTCATTGCAAATTTGACTTCCTCCTTCAGTACTATTGATTCTAGATCATATGCCACTTCCTGAAATGGACGAAGATCAACCAGTTCTTTTTGGTACATTGACTCTGTGTATTCCTGCCATCTTCTCTTGATGTTTCGCACATCATTCAATATTTTGCCCATAGAATCTCTCAAAATTGTGACTCGAGGCTTAATTTTTTCTTCAATTCTTTCAGCTTAAGAAATGCTGAGCGTGTTCTTCCCTTTTGGTTTTCAAACTCCAGGTCTTTGCACATTTCATTGTAGTAATTTGTTTTATCTGTTCAGGTTGCTCTTTGAGATATTCTGTTCAGCTCCTTTATCTTGTCATTGCTTCCATTGCTTTAGCTAGTCTTTGCTCAAGGGCAAGCTTCAGAGTCTATTCTGTCATTCACTTTGGTCTTTTCTTCTTTTCTCATCTTTTTAGTTATCTCTTGCTTTCTTCATGGATAATATTTTTAATATCCTCCCACAATTCTTCTGGTTTTCGATCGTTGGTGTTCAATACATCAAATCTCTTCTTTAGATGATCTCTAAATTCAGGAGGAATATATTCAAGATCATATTTTGTTTCTCTTGGACTTGTTTTAATTGTCTTTAACTTCAAGTTGAACTTACATATGAGCAGTTGCTGGTCTGTTCCACAATCAGCTCCTGGTCTGGTTTTGGCTAAAGATATTGAGCTTTTCCTTTGGCTCTTGCCACAGATGTAGTCAATATGTTTCCTGTGTTCTGGCAAAGTCCATGTGTACAATCACCATTTGTGTTGCTGAAAAAAGGTATTTGCAACAAATATGTCATTGGTCTTGCAAAATTCTGCCATGTGAGTTCCAACATTATTTCTGTCACCAAGGCCAAATTTTCCAACTACCAGTGATTCTTCTTTGTTTTCAACTTTTGCATTCCAGTCACAAGTGATAATTAACACATCTTGATTGCATGGTCAGTCAATTTCAGACTGCACAAGTTGATAAAAGTCTTCTATTTCCTCTTCTTTGGCTCTGGTGGTTATTGTTGTTGTTGTTATGTGCCGTTGAGTTGACCCCGACTCATAGAGACCCCTCCTTGGGTTTCTGACGCAGTATCACTATGGAAGTAGGATTGCCCAACCTTCCGTCCGAGTTGGTGGTGGGGGCATAAATTTGAATAATAGTCATATTAACAGGTCTTCCTTGTAGGCGTATTGATAGTATCCTAATACTGACAGCATTGTACTTCAGGACAAATCTTGAAGCTTTGTTATGATGAATGCCATGGCATTCCTCTTCAATTTGTCATTTCTGGCATAGTAGATCACATGATTGTCTGATTCAAAATGACCAAAACCAGGCCATTTCAGTTCACTAATGCCAAGGATATCAATCTTCATGTGTTCCATTTTATTTTTGACAACTTTCAATTTTACTAGCTTCATACTTCGTACACTCCATGTTCTGATGATTAGTGGATGTCTTCAGGTGTTTCTTTTCAATTTGAGGGGTGGCACATCAGCAAATAGAGGTCTCAAAAGCTTTACCTTATCCATAGGAGTATGGCCTGGTTTACTCAGATGATGCAGCTCTTTCTCAGTCTTATTTTGAGAGCCTTCTGACCTACCCAGACTATTCATAAAGTTGTGCAGTAGTGTATCAAACAGTGTTTCTTTGCTATTCATAAGGTTTTCCATGGCAAATTCAATGAGAAGTGGACAGCCTCTTTCTTCTTCCTAGTCTGCATCAGTCTGTAAGCTGGGCTCATACCTGTGCACTGTGTGCATCCTGCTGGGTTTGAAACACCAGTGGCTCAGCCTCAAAACCACATTGACACATCACCACAGTAGAACAAACTAACAGATAGTTTTGTCTCCCTGTTAGAAACCTCACATACCACCCTTACCTGGGTCCCTGTGGCTGACTCCTCCTCTGTCCAGATTCCTGGGCCTTTCATTCCCCTTTTTCCCACTCACCTTGCTGCTGCTTTGGGTGTTCCTGAGTCCCTCTCCTCTCCTGGATCCCTGCGCCTGACTGCTCCTCTGTCCATGATCCCGGACTTCAATCCCTTTTCTCCTACTCTACCATCCTGCTCGTTTGGGTGTGCCTGGGTTCTCTCTCTTCCCTGGATCCCTGCTGCTGAATGCTCCTCTGTCCATGTTCCTGACTTTTAATCCCCTTTCTCTCGCTTTCCCGCCCTGCTGCTTTGGGTGTGCATGAGTTCCCTCTCCTTACCTGGATCCCTGTGGCTGACCCTTTACAATAGCTACCACAATTTAAATACTTGGGAATAAATATTACCAAGTACACAAAAGACCT
>NW_006922720.1:81540-86630 GCF_000298275.1 Orycteropus afer afer | reverse complement strand
TTTTGCACATACAGTACTGCATTGTCAGTGAAGGCAAACATGGGTATATGGGTGGAGAGATGGGAGGAGAGGATGAAATATTAGCTATGTCTATGAAGTGCTGAATGTATCCAAGAACATGTACAGGGTTGGCAGACAATGGCCCTATAAGTTTATGTGAATGATCTGAATTCCCAGGTGTATAATGAAGCTCACAAGGCACAAATTTGTGATCACTGCTTGGTCATAGCCAGATACCCAGAGGGACTGAGTAGTTGAACTTGTGGTCTAGGCACCGTAGTCACAGGAGACATCAAGCTCAATTGGCATAACATGCTTTACAAAACATTGTTCCACCTCCTACTTTGGCGAGTAGCAACTGGGGTCTTAAAAGCAGTAAGCTGCCATCTAGATGTAACGATGGGTCTCTCCTCTTCCAAAGCATAAAAGAATGAAGCAAACCAAAATTAATGGAAATAACTATTCCGAGAGATTGGTACACCATCCAATCTGCAATGTATACAACTATGAGACCAGAAGAACTAGATGGTGCCTGGCTACCACTGTCATCCACTTGGAGGAGGATCTATGTAGGAGATCCTTGATAGAGAGGGAGAACAATGTGAAACAAAACTCAAAAACATTTGGAGAAAACAAAGGGGGGGACCAGTTTTGCTGGTCCAATAGAGCCTGGTGGAACCACTGAGACTGCTAGTCTGAGACCCTAGCTGCCCTTCAGGTCTGGAATTGAACCCACACATGTGGTTTCCAGCCAGACAAAAGATAGGCAAAAGAGTTGAATATTTACCTCAAGTATTTTCCTTGGAGAGAACAATTATGGGAGATAGAAGGAATGCTTATGCACAGGGAGACAGCTCAGGGGGCAGGAGTGCATGGAGGGAAGGACACTGAGAAGAGGTAACTATGGGGAGGAAGTGGGAGAGTAGCTGTTGCATTGTGGTAAATTGTGGTCAATGTCATGAGACAAAGTATGTGAACTGCTGTGTGGAAAGTGAATCTGCTCTGTAAATCTTCAGCAAAACCCAATTAAAAAGAAGAAGAAGAAAAAAAAAAAAAAGAATTACAAGTTCCAAGGAATCTAGACTTCTGAATTCATAGAGGCTGTATGAAGCCCTGAAATTAGGTCCTTGAGATATCTTTTAAACCTAATATGAAAAATATTCCTGAAGTCATCCTTAAGCCAAACTGAAATTTAGCATATTTACTACATAATATCTGCCTTGAATATTGTGTGTTTTTGAAGAACTACCTTTATGGGATCAAATCTACAACAACTCAAAAGTTCAGATGGGAAGCTTAGGGGCAGTGAGTTTGTGAATTGAGGAGGAACATCTCTGAAAAGGAAGGTGAGAATGGTTACACAATTTACAGCATTTAATCAATGTCACATAAACAGCATATGTAGAAACTAATGAATTGGTGTATATTTTGCTGTCAACTTTCAAAATAATATATAAATCAAAAAAGAATGTCTTATGTAAATTCTAGTAAAGAGAGGTGAGAGGTGACCATGCTGCTCCCAGAGAAAATAGACTTTAAGTCAAAATTTATTAAAGGGAATATAAAGGATCATATTATGTTTCCCAAAAACATATCTTGTATATCCTAACCTCTATGACTGTGGTTAGGAATCCAGACTTTCCAACTGGGAATAAATTTTGTATATGTCATTGAAAGAGAGTTAATGTAGGATGTGTCTGGAGTCAATCTCTTTCAGGAATTAAAAGGATCATATTATGACAGCAGAGATGGCAGAGGAGAGATACAAAGGCACATGAGGACTGCCCAACAGCAGAATCTTGGAAAAGACAAGAAATCTCTTCCAGTGCTGCCAAAGAAAGAAAGACTTCCTTAGATCAGCACCACAAACTCAGATTCCCAGCCTCTTAGACTGTGATAATTTTCTGTTTTTGCAAAGCGAACCATTTGTGGTATTATTAGAGAAGCCCTAGATAACTGATGCAAATATAGCAAGATACTATATATTGATATATTAGACAATCCTTTAAGAAAATGTAACAATCATAAGTATATATGCAGCTAACACTTATGAACCAACATGTATAAGGGAAATACTGAAATAACTGAAAAGAGTAATAGATTATTTTACAATAATAGTAGGATATTTCAACACATCATTGTCAATCATGGATGTAACTTTCAAAAGGGTCAGTGAGGAAACGATATTGTTGTTACATGCTCTCAGTTCAGCTCTGACTCATAGTAACCCTGTGAACAACAGAAAGAAACACTGCCTGGTCCTGTTCCAGTTTCACAATTCTTGCTATACCTGAGCACTTCTTTTCAACCACTGTTTCAATCCACTTTGAGCATTCTGCTTTTTCTCTGGCCCTTCACTTTACCAAGCATGATATTCTTCTCCAAGGAATGGTCCCTTCTGATGTGACCAAAGTAGGTGAGACAAAGTCTGGACATTCTTGCTTCACAGGAGCATTCAGGCTCCACTTCTCACAGGAAAGATTTGTTCATTCTTCTGGCAGTCTGTGGCTTTCATTATTCTTCATCAACACCACAATTCAAAAGTATCAACCCTTCTTAAGACTTCTTTATTTATTGTCCAGTTTTCACTCTCATATGAAGTGATTGAAAATACTATGGTTTGGGTTAGGTGCACCTTAGTCTTCAAAGTGACATCTTTGATCTTCAGCAGTCAGGGCCATATGCCATCTAATTTCTTGACTGTTGTCCACTAGTATTGATTATGGAGCAAAGCAACATGAAATCTTCAACAACTCCAATCTTTTCTCCATTTATCCTAATGCTGCTTATCATTTGAATTGTGAGAATTTTCATTTTCTTTATGTTGAGCTGTAATCCATACTGCAAACTTCAGTCTTTTATGTTCATCAGCAAGTACTCCAAATCATCTTCACTGCAGGCAAGCAAAGATGTGTCAGCTGAGTATTGCAGGTTGTTAATGAGACTTCCTCCGATCCTGATGCCATGTTTTCTTCATACAGTCCAGCTTCTCAAATTATTTGCTCAGAATAAAGATTGAATAACTACTGTGAAAGGATACAACCCAGACACAGTCCTTTTCTGATTTTAAAATCATGCAGTATGTTCTGTTCAAGCAATAGCCTTCTAATCTATGCACAGGTTCCTCATGGACACCATTATTTATTCTGGAATTCCCATTCTTCTCAATTTTCTTTTAATTCTCAAAATTATTGTACTTTGGTATGGTCCACATAATTGAGTGCCTTTGCATAGTCAATAAAACACAAGTAAACATCTGGGAGCTCTGATGGCATAGTGCCTAAGGCATTTGACTGCTAACAAGAACTCTGGTGGTTAAAATCCACCAGGCACTCCTTGGAAGGGAAGGTTGGGCAATCTATGTCCTTAGTGATACCACTTCAGAAAACCAAAAATGGGTCACCATGAATCAGATCCTACTCAAGGGGAGTGAGTTTGTTTTGAGTAAACATTTTTCTGGTATTCTTTGCTTTCAGCCAAGAGCCATCTGCCATCAGCAATGATATCCCTTATACTATTAGTTTCTCTTTGGAACCAGCTTGCATGTCTGAAGTTCCCTGTTGATATACCACTGCAGCAGTTTTTGAATTGTGTTTGGTAAGATTTTACTTCTCTGTGATATTAATGATGTTGCTCAATAATTTCAGATTCTGTGGGATCACTTTTTTGGGGATTGGTACAAATATGGATCTCTTCTAGGGTCTAGACCAGGTAGTTGTCTTCCAAATTTCTTGGCATAGATGACTAAGTGTTTCCAATATAGCATCCATTTCTTGAAACATCTCAGTGGGCATTCCATCAGTTCCTGGAACCTTTTTTTGTTGCCATCTCCTTCAGTGCAGCTTCAATTTCTTCCTACAATACCATCAGTTCTTGATCATATGCCACCTCCTGAATCGATGGAGTTTGACCAATTCTTTCGTGTACAGTGACTCTGTGCATTCTTTCAATGATTCTTGCATCATTCAATATTTTGCCCATGGAATATTTCAGTATTGCAACTTTAGATTTGATTTTTTTTTTCCTCTTCAGTTCTTTCATCTTGTGCTGTTCTTCTCTTTCAGTTTTCTAACACAGGGTCTTTGCACATTTCATTATAACAATTGACCTTGTCTCCTTGAACTGCTCTTTGAAATCTTCTGTTCGGCTGATTTATCTTGTCATTTCCTCTATTTTCTTTAGCTACTCTCCATTCAAGACCAAGTTTCAGAATCTCTTCTGATATCCATTTTGGCCATTTCTTCCTTTCTTGTCTTTTGAATGACCTTTTGCTTTCTTCATGAGTGATGTTCTTGATGCCATCCCACAATTCATCTAGTTTTCGGCCATTGGTGTCCAGTGCACAAATTTGTTGCAGTTCATGTGGGACATAATCAAGGTCATATTTTGGCTCTTGTTTACTTGTTTTAATTGTATTAATCTTCAACTTGAATTTGCATATGAATAGTTGATGGTCTCGTTCACAGTCAGCTCCTGGGTTGGTTTTGGTTGAAGTTACTGAACTTCTCCATCAACTATTTCCACACATGTAATCTATCTTACTCTTGTGTACTCCATAAGGCCAGGTCCATGTGTATAGCTACCATTTATGTTGTTAGAATAAATGTATTTACAATGAATAAGTTGTTGTTGTTGTTGTTAAGTGCCGTCGAGTCGTTTCCAACTCATAGCAACCCCATGCACAGCAGAATGAAACACTGCCCGATCTAGGGGGTGTAGGCAGCTGTTTTACCTAACGGGGTCATAAAAGTATCATGTTCTTAGCAGCAGTAGAATTAGGTATGCTGCTTGTGTTTCTTGGTTGCCATCTTCCCAGAGTCATGAGATAAGAAGTACTAACCAGACACAATATGCATTTGAGAGAAGCAAAGGATAAGCAGGTTGATCTCTGGTTGCCAGTTCGATGTGCAGGCCATAAACTTTTAACCCCTGATTTGTTGTTGTTGTTAAGTGCCGTCGAGTCATTTCCAATTCATAGAGACCCCATGCACAGCAGAACGAAACACTGCCTGATCCCGCGCCAACCCCACAATCCCTGCTATACTTGATCTCATCATCACAGCCACCGTATCAATCCATCTCGTTGAAGG
>NW_006922720.1:77265-78740 GCF_000298275.1 Orycteropus afer afer | reverse complement strand
GGGATTGCATTGAATGTATAGATTGTTTTGAGTAGTAGTGACTTTTTCACAAAATTCAGTCTACCTATCCATGAACAATGCAGGTTCTTCCATTAATGTAGTGTCTTTGCTGTCTCTTGTAGTAGTGTTTTATAGTTTTCTTTGTATAGGTCTTTTGTGTCTCTGGTGAGGTTTATTCCTAGATATTTTGTCATTTTAATAGCTCTAGTAAATGGTATTATTTCCTTATTTCTTTACCAAAGGTTTCTTTGTTGGTGTAGAGGAATCCAACTGATTTTGTGTATGTTGATCTTGTATCCTGCCACTTTGCTGAAACTCTGTATTAGTTCCAGTAGTTTTTTTAGTTGAGTATCTTGGGTTTTCTATGTACAGGATCATCTCATCAGCAAAGAGAGTTTGCTTTACTTCATTTACCAATTTGTATAACTTTTAATAATCTTTATTACCTATTATCCTGACTTCCAATAAAATGTTAAATAGAATTGGTGATAGAGGGCAGCCCTCTCTGGTTTCCACTTGTAAGGTTAATGCCTTGAGTCTTTCTCCATTAATAAAGCCTTTTATTATGTTGAGTAATTTCCCTTCTATCCCTATTTTGCTGAGTTCTGAACAAGAAAGGGTCTTAGATTTTATCAAATGCCGTTTCTACATCGGCAGGTATAATTATATGCTTCTTTTCTTTTGTTATGTTTATGTGGTGGATTACATTGATTGTTTTTCTGATGTTGAACCACCCTTGCACATCTGGTATGAATCTCACTTGGTCAGGATATATTAATTTTTTGATATGTTGTTGTATTCTTTTGGCTAGGATTTTGTTGAAGATTTTTGCATCTATTTTCATGAGAGATGTTGGTTTGTAGTTTTCTTTTTTAGTGGTATCTTTCCCTGGTTTAGTGTTACTGATATGCTTGCCTAATAAAATGAGTTTGGGAGTATTGCATCTTTTTCTATGTTCTGGAATAGATTGAATAGTATAGGTGTCAACACTTCCCTAATATTTGGTAAAATTGTCCAGTGAAGTAATCAGCACCAAGACTTTTCTTTGTAAGCAGTTTTGTTTGTTTGTTTGTTTGTTTGTTTTTAGTTTGTTTCTTTGTCTTTTTATGACCTGTTCAGTTTCTTCTTTTGTTATGTTATTGTTGTTAGGTGCTATCAAGTCACTTCTGACTCATAGTGACTCTGTGTATTGCAGAATGAAACACAGCCCAATGCTACACCAGCTCCATGATCCTTGCTATACCTGAGCCCATGGTCACAGCCTTTGTGTCAATCCATTTCATTGAAGGCCTTCCCCTCTTTCAACAACCCTCCACCTTAACCAACATGACATCTTTCTCTGGGGAATGCTCCCTTCTGACAACATGAAGAAAGTAGATGAAATGAAGTCTGGCCATTCTCACTTCCAAGGAGCATTTCAGCTGTACTTCTGCCAACACAAATCTGATAGTTCTTTCAGCAGTCCATGGTACTTT
>NW_006922720.1:71431-76448 GCF_000298275.1 Orycteropus afer afer | reverse complement strand
TTATCCATAATTTGTCATGATCCACACAATCAAATGTCTTTATGCCTTTGCATGGTCAATAAAACACAAGTAAACATTTTTTCTGGTATTCTTTACCTTGAGCCAAGATCCATCTGACAGCAGCTATGATATCCCCTGTTCCACATCCTCTTCTGCATCCAGCTTCCACCACTAGAAATTCTCTGCCAATATACTGTTGTAGCCATTTTTGAATTATTTTCAGTAAGATCTTACTTGTGTGTGATATTGATATTGTTCTGTAATTTCCACATTCTGTGAGATCACCTTTCTTTGGAATGGATACAAATATGGATCTCTTCCAGTCAGTTGGCCAAGTGGCTGTCTTCCAAATCTCTTGGCATAACCAAGTGAGTGTCTCTAGTGCGGCATCCGTTTGTTGAAATATCTCAATGGCTATTCTCTCAATTCCCAGAGCCTTGTTCTTCACCAATTCTTTCATTGCAGCTTTGACTTCCTCCTTCAGTACCATTGGTTCTAGATGATATGCCACCTCCTGAAATGGATGAAGATCGACCAGGTCTTTTTGGTACAGTGACTCTTTGTATTCCTTCCATCTTCTTTTGATACTTCCTGCATCATTCAATAGTTTGCCCATAGAATCTTTCAATATTGCAACTCAAGGCTTATTTTTTTTCCCTCAGTTCTTTCATCTTGAGAAATGCAGAACAGGTTCTTCCTTTTTGGTTTTCTAACTCCAGGTCTTTGCACATTTCATTACAGTAATTGTTTTTTTCTGCTCGAGCTGCTCTTTGAAATCTTCTGTTCAGCTCTTTTATCTTGTCATTTCTTCCATTTGTTTTAGCTACTCTCTGCTCAAAGGCACATTTCAGAGTCTCTTCTGTCATCCACTTTGGTCTTCTCTTCTTTTCTCATCTTTTTAGTGAACTGTTGCTTTCTTCACGTGTGATGTTCTTGATGTTATCCCACAATTCTTCTGGTTTTCAGTCTTGGTATTCAATGCATCAAATCTATTTTTAGATGGTCTCTAAATTCAGAAGGAATATTATAAAGATCATGTCTTGGCTCTCATAGACTTGTTTTAATTGTCTTTGACTTCAAGTTGAACTTGCATATAAGCAGTTGATGGTCTGTTCCACAATCAGCTCCTGGCCTGGTTTTGGCTAAAGATATTGAGCTTTTCCATTGCCTCTTGCCACAGATGTAGTCACTCTGATTCCTGTGTTCCATCTGGCAAAGTTCATGTGTACAGTCCCTGTTTGTGTTGTTGAAAAAAGGTATTTGCAACAAATAAGTCATTGGTCATGCAAAATTCTACCATGTGAGTTCCAGCATTATTTCTGGCACCAACCCCAAATTTTCCAACTACCGGTGATTCTTCTTTGTTTCAACTTTTGTATTCTAGTCATCAGTGATAATTAACACATCCTGATTGCATGTTTGGTCATTTCAGACTGCAGAAGTTGATAAAAAATCTTCAATTTCTTCATCTTTGGCTTTGGTGATTGGTGCATAAATTTGAATAATGGTCATATTAACAGATCTTCCTTGTAGGCGTATAGATATTTTCCTATCACTGACAGCACTATATTTCAGGACAGATCTTGAAACATCCTTTGTGATGATGAATTCCACTCCATTCCTCTTTAAACTATTCCTGGCATAGTAGATCATAGGGTTGTGTGATTCAAAATGCCCCAAATCAGTCCATTTCAGCTCACTAATGCCTAGGATATCAATCTTAATGTGTTCCATTTATTTTGTGACAACTTCCAATTTTCCTAGTTTCATACTTTGTACATTCCACGTTCCAATTATTAATGAATATTTGCAGCTCTTCTCAATTTGAGTAATGCCACATCTGCAAATAGAGGTCTCAAAAACTTTACCTTGTCCATATCATTAAGGCTGCTTTTACTCTGATGATGCAGCTCTTGCCAATTGTATTTTGAGATCCTTCTAAACTCAGTGACTCATCCTCTTCTGTATTGAACAGTGTTTCCAGACTATTCATAAAGTTGCACAGTAATATATCAAACAATTTCTTTGCTATTCATAAGGTTTTCTCTGGCCAGTTCTCTGAGGTTGGTGGCCTCTTCCTTCTCCCTAATCTGTCTCTGCCTGAAAGCCACACTGAAACCTGTGCAGCATGTTCTCCCCACTGGCTATGAAACACCACTGGCACAGCCTCAAACTCACAGCAACATGTCACCATAGTAGGACAAGCTGACAGACAAGTTTGTCTCCCTTAGCTTTTGGAAACCTCTCCAACCTCCCCTTCCCTGGATCCTTGTTGCTGTCTCCTTGCTCTCTCCGGACCCCCTGACTTTATCCTCTCCTTTCCCCTCTAACCCACATTGCTGCTTGTTGGGTGTGGTCTGGATTCCCTCCTCTCACCTGGATCACTGTGCCTGGCTCCTCGCTCTGTCGTGGATGCTTGTTCTTTTTCTCTCCTATTCCCCACTTTCTCACCTTGCTGTTTGTGGGGAATGGCATGGGTATCCTCCCCTTACCTGTATCCCACTGCAGATTCTTCACTCAGTTCTAATCTTCCAGGACTTTCTTCTCTTTTGTTATAGGTCTATTCAAGTATTCTAGCTCTGAGTGGGATAGTTTAAATAGGTCTTATGATTCTAGAAACTTGTTCATCTCTTCTACATTCTCAAATCTGTTGGAGTACAGTTTTTCGTAATCTTCTATCAGTATTTATTTATTTCACTTGGTTCTGTTGTGATGTCACCCTTTTCATTTACTCTTCTTATAATCATCTTCTCTTTCTTTTCTTTTGTTAGATTTGCCAATGGTTTGTTGATTTTGTTAATCTTTTTGAAGAATTACCTTTTGGTTTTGTTGATTTTCTCTATGTTTTTATGTTGTTTTAAGTTTCATTTATTTCTGCTCTGATCTTTATTATTTCCTTACTTCTAGATACTATAGGATTATTTTGATATTCCTTTTCTAGTTGTTGGAGTTGTTGAGTTAGAGTGTTGATTTTGTTTCTTTTCTCTTTTTTGGTGTATGCATTTATTGCTATCAACTGATGTCTGAGTACTGCTTTTGCTGTGTCCCAAAGGTTTGGCATGATGTATCTTCATTCTCTTTTGTTTCTAGATTTTTTTTTTATTTCATTTTTTATTTATTCTATTACCCAGTAGTGAATTGTTCAACTTCCACATTTGATGTGTTTTCCTTATCTTCCTTATATTAATTTCTAATTTTATAGTATTTTGGTCCAAGAAGATGCTTCATAGTATATCAATGCTTTTGAATTTATTGAGGCTTGTTTTATGTCCTAACATATGATCTTTTCTGAAAAAGGATCCACGTGCACTGGAAAAGAATGTGAGTTGTGCTTTTGTTGGTTGGAATTCTCTATATATGTCTATGAGGTCAAGTTGGTTGATTATGTTGTTGAGTTCTTCTTCATCTTTGTGGAGGTTTCTTTTTCTTTTTCTTTTTTTTTTCTACTTGATCTGCCCACCTTGAAAGTGGTGTCTTAAAGTTTCCTACTATGTTGTAGAGTTGTCTATTGCCCCCCTTTAATTCAATTAATATTTGCTTCCCATTTTTTGGAGCACTTTCATTTGGTACATAAATATTTATTATCATAATATCTTCTTTGTCAATTGTGCTTTTCGGCATCATATAGAGTCCTTCTTTGTCTCCTATGATGTTTTTCACCTTAAAGTCAATTTTACCAGAAATTAATATTGCCTCTCCTGCTCTTTTTTGGTTACTTTTAGCTTGGTATATTCCTCTCCACCCCTTAACCCTTAATTTGTTTTTGTCTTTGTGTCTAAGGTGGGTCTCTTGTAGGCAGCATATTGATGGGTCTTCTTTTCTTATTCAGTCTGCCACTCTCTTTTTCTTGATTGGTGCATTTAGTCCATTCACACTGAGTATAATTAGTGATACGTAAGAATTGATTGCTGTCATTCTTTTTTTTTTGTTAATGTTTTTTGTGTTTCCTTAGCCCATAAACTTTTGTGTGCTGAGTTTGATTTGTTGTCAAATGCTTCCTCTCTTTTCTTCTTTATCATTGGTTTTGTGCTCATTAAAACCATATGTTTTCCTTCCTTCTGGATTTGCTTAGGAGATTGTTACTTTTCTGTGTGGTTACCTTGGAGTATACATAGAACAGTCTTTTCTATGGGGACATTGTCCTGTTTTCCTCTCCATTTGGAAAACTGTACCTAGAATTTTTATTCCCTCTGATAGGTTAGTTGCTGTTGTCATGTGCAGATTGGTTTCCTGGATTTTTAATGTAAATATTTTATGGTCTTATTTTTACTTCCTATTTCTGATTTGGTTTTAGTGTTGATAGCACATATTCTTATTTTGTTCTTGTCTGTTGTGGGTTCTTTATTGGAAGAACTTCCTTAAGCATTTCTTGTAGGGATGGTCTGATTTTCACAAAGTCCCTTAATTTTTGTCTGGGAATTTTTTGATTATGCCCTTATATTTGATGGACAATTTAGGTGGATATAGGATTTTTGGTTGTAAGTTCTTTCCTTCAGTGTTTTATATATGCTATCCCATTGCCTTCTTGCCTGTATGATTTCTGCTGAGTAATAGGAGTGCAGCCTGTTTGATTATTATCAGCAATATTTCTTTTATCCTGGGTAGTTCTCATTTTATTTTAATTTTTCTTTGGTTTTGGAGTGTTTGATTATGATATCCCTCAATGTTTTTTTTCTTCTGGAATCTATCCTGGATGGAGTTCTTTGAGCATCTTGGACAAATATCTTTTCTTTCTTCATGATATAGGGGAAGATTTTTATTAGTAGTCTGACACAGTTTTCTTGGTGTTATTTATTTATTTATTTATTTATTTATTTATTTTCTTTCTTTTTTCTCGTCTTGTTCTGGAATTCCAATGAGGTGTTTGTTGTTTCTTTTCATGTCATTCATATAACTCTTAGGCTCTCTTTGTTTCTTTCAAATATTTATTCCGTTTTTTCCTCATACAAGGTGGTGTCCAGAGATTTTTCCTCCAGTTGGGTTATGCATTCTTCAGCCATTTCTATCTTACAGTTTT
>NW_006922720.1:52631-70476 GCF_000298275.1 Orycteropus afer afer | reverse complement strand
TGGAGCCAATCAAACCTCTGCTTGCACTAAGCAGTCCCATGTTTACTGATAAAAGCTGGTACTGGCTGCTCCATGCCCAAAGCTGATCTAAGATATCTTCCCCAATCCAGGATAGGTGACAGAAGTTCCTCCCAGGGCCTGCCCTCTTGTGGCATTAATGTTCTCTTGCTCAAAGGCTTCAGTAGTACTGGGATCAGAAAAAATATCTGCTCCTACCCATTGGTCCCAAGTTCACCAATAAAAGCAGGTGCTGAAGGTAGATTTGTGGAGTGGCTTTTCTCTGGTGTGGTGACTTCTCACCACTGCCCCAGGGAGGTCTCTGAAGGCCTTTCTTGCCTGCCAGTTGGCACTTCACAGGACGGGTTCACCTGTTTTTGCTATTTTTTCCCCCTCCTGGTAATTGCACTATAACTTTCTCCTTTCTAATTCTACTCTTCTGAGTTTGGTAAACTCTGTCTTAATTAACTGTTCAGAGCACCAGAATCCCCATTTCAAACTGCTGCACTTAGTTTTTCAGGCACCAAGATGTTAGAGGAAACTAAAGTGGGAACTACAAAAGAGACATTATTTTCAGGGTTGCATAGCAGTTCATTGTGTGTATGTATCATAGTGTGGTTATCCATTGTTCTGCTGATGGGTATTGAAGTTGTTTCCACCTTTTTGCTATTGTAAATAGTGCTGCAATGAACATGAGTGTGCATATATTTGCTCTTGTCCTGGCTCTTACTTCTTTAGGATATATGCCTAGTAATGGAATTGCTGGGTCAAATGATATTTCTAATTCCAACATTTTAAGGAAATGCCATACTGCTTTCCACAGTGGTTGTATCATTTTACACTCCCACTAGCAGTGTATGAGAGTCCCAATATTTTCTCATCCTCACCATCATTTGTTATTTTTATGTCTTGTTAAACTTGGCTGCTAGTGCTGGGGCAAGATGGTATCACATTGTTGTTTTGATTTCCATCTCTCAAATGGCTAATGATTTGGAAAATTTCTTCATATTTGTTGGCTGCCTGAATAACCGCTTTGGTGAAGTGTCTACTCATGTCTTCTATTTTTTAATTGGATTATTTGACTTTTTTGTTGTTGAAGTGTTGGAGTTTTCTACAAATTCTAGAGATAATACCCTTGTCACATATGTCATTGCCAAATATATTTTTTTTTCAAATATGTAAGTTCTCTTTTGAAGAAAACTTTGGAAGCACATAAAAATTTATTGTCAGAAGGTCCCATTCATCTAGTTTTTATTCTACTGTTTGTGCATTTTGGATTATACTTGATAATCTATTTATGCTACATATTAGGGCCCCTAAATTTGCCCCCCCCCTTATTTATTTATTTATTTTTCCTTAGGGAAACTTAGAGTTTTAGGTCACATTTAATTATTTGAATCCACCTGGAGTTAGTTTTTGTGTGTGGTATGAGGTACAATTTCTTCCCCATTTAATGGGTTTCAGCCCTTTGTCAGAGATCAGCTCACCATGGGTCAGTGGATCTATTTCTGGGCTCTCAATTCTATTCTATTGGCCTATGTTTCTGTTGTTGTACCAGTATCAGGCTGTTTTGACTACTGTGGCTGTATAGTAAGTTTTGAGATCCAGACATGTGAGACCACCTACTTCATTCTTCTTCAATGGTGCTTTGATTATCTGAGGTCTCTTTCCTTTCTGTACAAAATTAGTGACTGGTTTTTCCATATCCTTACAGAATGTTGGGCAGTCAGCTGCAGGGATCCAGGTGCGGAGAGGAAAATCAGAAGAGTGGAAGAAAGGGGATTAAAAGGCCTAGGAATTTGGACAGAGGAGGAGACAGCTGCAGGGACCCAGGTAAGGGTGGTAGGAGAGGTTTCCAACAGGGAGGCATATTTGTCTGTCAGTTTGTCCTACCAGGTGACATGTTGATGTGAGTTTTGAGGCTGAGCCACTGGTGTTTCAAACCTAGCAGGATGCACATGGTACACAGGTATCATCCCAGCTTACAAAATGAGACAGACTAGGAAGAAGTAGGTGATGGTCCACTTCTCAAATTATTGGCCAGTGAAAACCTTATGAATAGCAAAGAAACACTGTTTGATACATTACCACACAACTTTATGAATAGTCCAGTTATGTTAGAAGGCTCTCAAAATAGGACTGGGAAAGAACTGCATCATCTGAGTAAACCCAGCCTTACTCCTATGGGTAATGTAAAGCTTTCAAGAGCTATATTTGCTGAGGTGGCACCACTCAAATTGAAGAGAAACAGCTGCAGACATCCATTAATCATCAGAACATGGAATGTATAAAGTATGAATCTAGGAAAATTGGAAGTTGTCAAAAATGAAATGTAATGCGTAAAGATTGATATCCTCGTCATTAGTGAGCTGAAATGGACTGGTTTTGGCCATTTTGAATCAGACAATCATGTGATCTACTAAGCTGGGAATGACAATTTGAAGAGGAATGGCATGGCATTCATCATCACAAAGGAAGTTTCAAGATCTGTCCTGAAGTACAATGCTGTCAGTGATAGGATAATATCCATACACCTGTAAGGAAGACCTTTTAATACTACTATTATTCAAGTTTATGCCCAACCTCCAAAGCCAAAGATGATGAAATTGAAGAATTTTATCAACTGGTGCAGTCTGAAAGTGACGAAACATGCAATCAGGATGTGTTAATTATCATTGGTCACTGGAATGCAAAAGTTGGAAACAAAGAACAATAACCAGTAGTTGGAAAATTTGGCCTTGGTGACAGAAATAATGCTGGAACTCACGTGGTAGAATTTTGCAAGACCAACAACCTGTTCATCGAAAACACCTTTTTTCAACAACACAAATGGCAGCTCTACATGTGGACTTCACCAGATGGAACACACAGGAATCAGATTGACTACATCTGTGGCAAAAGGCTGTGGAAAAGCTGAATGTCTTCAGCCAAAACCAGGTCAGGATCTGATTGTGGAACAGACCATCAACTGCTCATGTGCAAGTTTAACTTGAAGATGAAGTCAATTAAAATAAGTCCATCAGAGCTAAAATATGATCTTGAATATATCACTCCTGAATTTAGATACCATCTAAATAATAGATTTGATGCATTGAACACCAACAACCAAAAACCAGAAGAATTGTGGGAAGATATCAAGAACATTATTCATGAAGAAAGCAAGATATCACTAAAAAAGACAAGAAAAGAATAGGAGACCAAAATGGATGACAGAAAAGACTCTAAAACTTGCCAGTGAGTGAAGACAAGCTAAAGCCAATGGAAGAAATGACAAGATAAGAGAGCTGAACAGAAGATTTCAAAGAGCAGCTTGAGCAGACAAAACCAATTTGTATAATGAAATGTGCAAAGACCTGGAGTTTGAAAACAAATGGGAAGACCGCGCTCAGTATTTCTCAAGCTAAGCCTCTAGTTGCAATATGGATAGATTCTATGGGCGAAACACTGAATGATGCAGGAAACATCAAGAGAAGATGGCAGGAATACAGAGACACTGTACAAAAAGGACTGGTCGATCTTCATCCATTTCAGGAGGTGGCATATGATCTAGAACCAATGGTACTGAAGGAGGAAGTTGAAGCTACAATGAAAGATTTGGTGAAGAACAAGGCTCCAGGAATTAAGTGAATACCCATTGAGATATTTCAACAAACGGATATGTCATTGGGGGCACTCACTAGGTTATTCCAAGAGATTTGGAAGACTTGGAAGATCTGGCCAACTGACTGTAAGAGATCCATATTTGTACCAATTCCAAAGAAAGGTGATCCCATAGATTGTGGAATTATAGAACAATATCATTAATATCACACACATGTAAGATTTCACTGAAGATAATTCAAAAATGGTTGCAGCAGTATATTGACAGAGAACTTCCAGAGGTGCAATCTGGATTCAGAAGAGGATGTGGAACAAGGAATATCATAGCGGCTGTCAGATGGATCTTGGCTCAAGGTAAAGAATACCAGAAAAATGTTTACTTGTTTTTCATTGACTATGTAAAGGAATTTGATTGTGTGGATCATGACAAATTATGGATAATATTGAGAAGAATGGGAATTCCCAAACCCTTGATTGTACTCATGAGGAACCTGTACCTTGACCGGGAGGCTGTCATCTGAATGGAACAATGGGACACTACATGGTTTAAAATCAAGACGGGAGTGTGTCATGGTTTTATGCTTTCCCCACACTTATACAATCTATATGCTGAGCAAATAATATGAGAAGCTAGACTATATGAAGAAAAACGTGGTATCAGGATTCGAGGAATAATCATTATCCACCTGAGATACACAGATGATACAACTTTGCTTTCACTGAAAGTGTTGTATTAAAGTCTCCTGTTATGACTGTGGAGTCATGTATTTGCTCTTCCAATTCTGTTAATGTCTGATTTATGTGTTTGGGGGCTTTCATTGTGTCCATAGATACTTATTAAGGTTATAACTTCTTGTTCAATTGATCCCTTAATTGATATATAATGTCCTTCCTTGTCCCTTATGGTGGTTTTTATCAATTTGAAGTCAATTTGATCAGAAATTAATATTGTCACTCCTGCTCTTTTACAATTGCCATTTGCTTGAATATATCTTTTATTAAATTCTGATTTTTAGTCTATTTTTATCTTTCTTTCTAAGTGTGTCTTTTGCAGATGGCATATCTCTGGGTTGTGCTTTCTTATCCGGCCTGGAACTCTTCATCTCTTGATTGGTGCATTTAATCCATTGATGCTCAGTGTAATTATCGACAAAGGCTGAATTGGTTATTGTCATTTTGTTACATTTTTTTTTTCATGGTGTTCCTGGTTTATTTTTTTCATATAATTTTCTGTGCTGAGTTTATTATGTTTGTGAATTGTGTTATAATTTCCTTTGTTGCTATTGTTTTAGTATTTGTTAAATATTTGTGCTTGTCCTCTTTCTTATTGTGACGTGAAGGTTTATCATGTTTCTTTGAGTTTACCCTGTGATTTATAAATTTTTCCCAAGCTTTAGACAGTCTATTCTATATTGTAATTGACTTGACTTCCCCACCATTTCGAAGTACTGTAACTACACAGTTTTTTCCCCTCTTTTTGGTTTGTAATTGTTCTCATTTGCCAACTGATGTCTCTGGTTCCCTGTTTTCAGTCTTGTAAACAAGATTATTTTACTTTGCATACTTCGATAGCACTTTTGGTTTCTTGGGTATGTCATCTCGTGTATTAATACTCAGTTATTGCTTGCTATTATTTGTTCTCCATCAAAGAAGTCACTTTAGCATCTCTTGTATGGTTCGTCTGGTTTTAAAAAATTCCCTTAATTTCTACTTATGTACAAATCTCCTAATTTCACCATCATATTTGAGTAGCAGTTTTGCTGGGTATATAATTCTTGGTTGGAAAATTTTCTCTTTCAGGGTTTTGTATATATCATCCTATTGCCTTCTTACTTGCATGGTTTCTGCTGAGTAATTAAAGCGTATTCTTACTGGTTGTCCTTTGTAATTCACTTTTCATTTTTCCCATGCTGCTTTCAGCATTCTTTCTTTGTGTTTGGTTTTGAACTGTTTGATGATGATATGTCTTGGTGATTTTCTTTTGGAAGTAATCTGTTTGTGGTTCATTGGACTTCCTGAATGGATATAGTCTCATCTTTCATTATACCAGAGAAGCTCTTTTTCGACAAATCTTGGACAATTTTCTCAGTGGTTTTATTTTTCTCTTCCTGTTCTGGAATTCCAATGATATGTAGTTTATTCCTTTTGATAGTATCCCATATGAACCTTGGGATTTTTCGTTTTGTTTTTATCTTTCTTTCTTTTCTTTTTGATTGATCCTTATCCAAAGAAGTATTCAGGTATTTATCTTGAATCTCACTAATTCTGTCCTCCATTGATTTGATTCTACTAAATTTCCCTTTCAACGTGTATTTTCAATTTAGTATTAATCATCTGAATTTCTATCTGTAGATCATGTATTGTCTTTAGAAACTGTTCTAGGGGTTTGTCTGTGTTTTCTTTAATTTTTTCAGAGTTTTACTTGATTTTTCTCGTAATCCATTGAAGAACCCTAAGTATAATGCTTTTGAATTCCCTATCTGGGAGTTCCAATGCTGCTTCTTCCTCAAGTGTTCTGGGTCTTTGTCCTGCTCCCTTGTTTCTACTGCTTTATCTTGCCTCTTTGTGTGGTCTGTAGTCTCTGAAATATTGTGTTGTATTTAGCCCTCTGTTAACTGTTGTAAAGAGCAATTAAGGGTAATTCAGGTTCTTCTTGAAGGTCCTTTATCATTGGTCAGTTGGTGGATTTCTCTCTGTAAAAAGGAGCTGCAGGAGGTGAAGGTATATTTGTGGGATATAAATATGATTGCTGTCTCCCACTCAGTTAGACAAAACCAGAAATAGAAAACCATCAAAAAGTAAAAGCAGGCAGACAAAAACACATTGTACAAACACACAGAAACAATCACACAAAAAGAAGGAAAGAAAGAAGCCTGTAATATGTGGGGAGGGAGCAAGAAGACAAAAGTGAAAGAATAATGAAGAAAATAAGGAAGAATGGTGAAGAAAAAAATGGGGAAATGAAAAAGCAAAATAAGGAATGGGATTAACCATGAGAAAGAAAAAAAATAGGAACCAGGAACAGGGAAGAGAGAGAAAGCTGAAAACTAGAACATGGTAAGGGAAGAATAAATAATAACAATAAAAAGAAAAGAAGAAGAATTTTAAAGCTGATAAAAAAAAAAAAAAAAAAAAAAAAACTGGGAAAAAGAAAACAAGTCTGGGCATGGTACCCAGGCTCTGTTAGAGCACATGAGCTGGGATGGAAATTCTGCCAGCCCAGAAGGTGGGTGGAAGTGAGGGATGGCCACACCTCTATTCACCAAAATGTAGGATATAAGAGTAATGAAGGAAAAATTGCACCTTTCCAGTCATTCATGTCTGTAATGTCGTGGCAAGTGGAGCCTAATCTTAGTTCCCTAGAATCTGACAGAACACTGTTCTTTAAATATCCAAAATAATCTAAATGCTTGTAAACATTCAAAGTGCCTGTGCCTTTTGGAAATCCAGAAGACCATGACTCAGCTTGTCTCCCTCTTTGTTGCTCCCCCTTTACTTCACTAGCCACCAGTGCAGTCCTCTCTGTGGCTCCCGGCAATCAGGGCACATTTTTAGGTTAACTTTTAGGTCCTAACACCACTTGAAAATATCCAGTCTGTCTGTGCCTCAGGATCGTTGACTGACTGCAGCTCCATACGTCTCCTTTTTCTGTGTTTTCATGCAAGTTCTTCTAGTAGTTGGAGTTTAGTCCACTTCTGTATCCTTCCTTTCAAAGCTCAGGGCTCCAGAATTATCTTCTATATCTGTGTTTATTAGTTCCCCTTTTCTTTGTTGTAGAGTGTCTGTATAGTTCATCTGCCTATTCTGCCATCTTACCAGAACTCATCATCTTTTTTTGAATGAGTGTTTGAAGTTTTTAGTGCTTTGTTATCAGGTGCATGTGATTTATAATTACTGTACCTTTTCAATGAATTAATATTTTTATTATTATTACATAATGTCTTTCTTTGTCACTTACAACAAATTTCAGTTTAAACAATTTGTCTGATATTAAAATCATTATACCAGCTTTCTTTGGGTTACTATTTACCTGGGATATTTTTTCCTATCCTTTCACATTCAGCCTGTTTGTATTATTGTGTCTAAGGAGTGTCTCTCACAGATAACATACAGTTGAATTTTTAAAAGATATTCTGCTATGATAGGCTTATTTATTCAATTTATTTTCACAGTATCTATAGAAAGTTACTTCTACCATTCTGTTATTTGTGTATGTGTGTGTGTGTGTGTGCACGGTCTCTCATACTTTCTTTTCCTCTAATTCCCTTCATTGCTGCCCACAGTTACATTTTGTTGATTTTTTTTAATGAAACATTTGTATTTCCTTTTAAGTTCATTTTCTGTTAATTTTTTAGAAGTGTGTGTTTTTACGATGAGAATTACATTTAACATCATGCATTTTAATGCCCTCATTTAAATTACTACTAACTTAAGCCAGACAGAAAAAATGATACATCTATATCATTCCTCTTCCCCTCCTGTTTATGTTATCACCTGTTATCTTTATATATCATGTGTTATGTAACATATATTTACACTTATTTTTATGTGTTGTTATTATGAAGTGTGAAGCTAATAAAAACTAAAATTATCAAGGAAAGATAACTTTAAACTTGCCTTTTGTATTCTTTTTTTTAAAAAACTATAAGGCATCACATTACTGTCTAGTGTCCTTTCTTTCTAACTGAAGGACTCTTGACACCATTTCTTGCAAATCAGTTGTAGTGATTACGAACTTTCAGAGCTTTGGATTGTCTGTTTTGCCAGATGTAGTATTCTTGGTTTATAATTCCTTTAGCTCTATAAATATATTATTTCATTGCATTCCAGTTGCCAATATTTCTGGGGAGAAATTAGTTTTCGATCTTATTGGGAATTTTTTGTACATGAGATTTTTACTATTCTCCAGCTGCTTTTAGGTTCTCTCTGTGTCTTTAGTTCTAACGAGGTTTATTATAATGTGTCTTACTTTAATCTTTGGATATATCCTACTTAAAATTCATTTGAGATACATCCTACTTAAAATTAACTGAGATTCTTGATTTTGTAGATTCATATCTCAGTCCTTTGGTGTAACTCTTTGAGGACCTACTTATATCAGAGCCAGAAATCAGGTCCTTTTCTCATGCTCATGTATGCTCTGGGTTAACTAGGACTCAGCTCTCTGTCTACCATGCTGGTAAGGGAAGGTAAAAACATTAACCACATAGGTCAAAAGGGAGAATTACACTATTTAATTCATAGCAAGATGTCATGAAGCTTCCCTTTAGAGAGGCAAGCCAGGCATTGGCTGAGGCAGTTGTCTCCACTGAAACTATTAGTTTGTGCAATCCTGCACGATGGTACAATTTCATGGTAGAACAAGGATAATGGGAGAAGCCTCTGCCCTACCCTATGACACTTATCATGGACTTGGTTCAATTTATAGCTCAATCTTGTTGTGCTCTGTTCATTGACTCAGTTTCAGGGCTGAGGACAGATTTCTTTCTACATGCCTTTGTGTATGTGCACAGAGGTTTGTAATCAAGATGTGGTGACATTGTCATCTTCTCAGATTCCATTCTTAACAAAGTTTTAATGTTATTGTAAATTGGATTTATTTTTTTTTTTAATTTGCTGAAAAAAATATTTAAGTAAAATTTTTTTAACATATCGTGATTTGACAAAATTGCTAGGTACATTACTGATGTTTTAATTCCCAGAATTTTCTACATGGGGTATTGAATTTTCTACACAAAATATGTTTCTGCAAACAGGAAATATTTTATCTTTTCTTTGTTGTTGTTTTTGTTATTCTTTGAGTCTTTTACATTTTTCGTTGCTTTATTGTAATGGCTAGGATCCCCAAACAAGGCCAGGAGCTGATTGTGGAACAGACCATCAAATGCACATTTGCAAGTTCAAGCTGAAGTTAAAGACAATTAAAACAAATTTGTCAGAGCCAAAATATGACCTTAATTATATTCTTCCCAAATCTAGAGACCATCTAAAAATTGATATGTTGCATTGAACACTAGTTACCAAACACCAGAGGAATTCTGGGATGGAAGCAAAAACATTATCCATGAAGAAAGCAAAAGAATTTTAAAGACAGCAAAGAAAGAAAAGACCAAAATGGATGTCAGAAGAGACTAAGAAATTTGCCCTTTAACAGAGAGTAGCTAAAACAAATGGAAGAAATGACAAGATAAAGAACTGAACAAAAGATTTTAAAAAAGCAGCTTGAGAAGACAAAGTCAATTATTATAATGAAACATGCAAAGACCTGTAGTTAGAAAACCATAAGGGAAGAACATATTCAGCATTTCTCATGCTGAAAGAACTGAAGGAAAATCTGAAGACTTGAGTTGAGATATTGAGAGATTCTATGGGTAATATATTGACTGATGCAAGAAATATCAAAAGAAGATCAAGTGATACCAGAGTCATTGTCACTGTACCAAATAGAATTGCTCCATATTCATCTATTTCAGGATTTGGCATATGATCAATAACCAGTGGTAGTGAATGAAGAAATCAAAGCTGAAGTGAAGAAATTGGGAAAACAAGACTTCATTTGATGAAATATCTGTTGAGGTATTTCAACAAATAGATGCTGTGTTAGAGGCACACACTTGGCTATGCCAAGAGATTTGTAAGACTGGTGCCTGGCCAACTGATTGGAAAGAAAGGTGATCTCACAGAATGTGGAAATTATCGAACAATATCATTGAAAAGTAAAATCATAATGAAGATAATGCAAAAACTATTACAGCAGTATACTGTCAGAAAATTTCCTGAAATGCAAGCTGAGGATTCAGAAGAGGACATGAAACAAGATGTATTATTGCTAATATTGGATGTATCTTGGCTGAAAGCAAAGAATACTGGGCAGATGTTTACTTACATTTTATTGACTATGCAAATGCATTAAAATTTGTTGATCCTAAATAATTGTGGATAACCATGACAATAATGAGAATTTCAGAACGCTTAATTATGCTCATGAAGAACCTGTACATAGACCAGGAGGCTGTCATTCAAATAGAACAAGGGGATACCGTATGAGTTAAAATCAGGGAGAGCATGTGTCTGGGTTGTATCCTTTTACTGTACTCATTCAATTTGTATGCTGAGAAAATAATCCGAGAAGCTGGACTATATGGAGAAGAATGTGGCATCAGGATTGGCAGAAAGCTTATTGACATCCTAAAATACACAGAGGATATAGTTTTTGCTTGCTGAATATGAGGATGACTTGAAACACATACTGATGAATAGTGAAGACTATAGTCTGAAGTCTGGATTACACCTCAATGAAAAGAAAACAAAAATCCTTACAAGTGGGCTAATAAGCAACATCACAATAAATGGAGTAAAGATTGAAGCTGTCAAAGACTTCATATTACTTGTTTCCACATTTAACACCAATGAAAGTGGCAGTCAAGACATCAAAGGACATATGATCTGCTGCAAAAGACCTTTTTAAAGTACTGAAGAGCAAAGATATCCCCTTGCAGATTAAGATGTGCTTACCTCAATAGCATTGCCTCATATGCATTTGAGAGCGGGACAATAAGTAAGGAAGACTGAAGAAGTGTTGATGCTTTTAAATGGTGGTTTTGGTGAAGAATATTGAAAGTACCAAGGACTGCAAAAAGAACTAACAAATCTCTCCTGGAAGAAGTGAAGCCTAAATGCTTCTTGGAAGTGGCAATGGCCAGACTTTATGTGACCTACTTTGGTCATGTCGGAAAGGACCATTCCTTGGAGAAGGATATTATGCTTGGTAAAGTGGAGGTCAAGGAAAAAAAGGAAAGCCATCAATAAGACAAATTGACACAGTGGCAGCAATGATGGGCTAAGGTGTAGTAAAAATCATGAGGTTGGTGCAGGACCAGGCAGTGTTTCATTCTGTTGTACATAGGTTTGCCATGAGTCACAGGTGTGTTGATGGCTCTTAACAACAGGATTCCAAGCATAAGGTTGAATAGAGGTTATCAGGTTAGTCTTTTCACGTGTAGGTTTTCATAGCCATATCTAGTGTTGAAGAAGCTTTCTTCTTGTCTTTCATTGTTGAAGATTTTATAAAAATCAGTGCTGTGGACACTTTCAAAATGGATTATCATCAGTAATCACCACACTATTTCCCTCTAGCATCTTAGTACTTGAAAAGTAGGTACAGCAGTTTGAATTAAGGATTCTGGTGCTCTGAACAGCTCACTGAGTCACAGTGCACCAAACTCAGAGGAGGAGAAGTACAGGAAAGGCACAGGGAAAGAAACTAAAGATCTACCCTCTGGAATGCTGTTAGGCAGCTGAGGAAGGCCATTAGAGACTTCCCTGGGGGAGGAACCAGCAGGCAAAAACAGCCATCCAAGACCTCCCTGGATCAAGGCAGAAGACAGCATAACAGTGACCACACCAACATACCAGCAATCACCCCAAGAATCTACTTTTAGCAACTGATGTTATCAGTAACTTGAGTTGACTGGGTGCAAATGGGCACACCCAGCACCATTTAAACTCAAGAAGGGAGCCTATTGGTGCTCTATGAGGATGGGCTCGCTCCCCCCTCAGAAGGGTCACTAAATAGGCTTGGGAAAGCTTTGTGGCACTGAGAGGTCTGCGCTTGACTTTATCACTAATACCAGGAACCCAGGTTACTAGCATGCACTGCCCTGACTCCAGTTCAGCTGAAACCAAGTGCATCTTTGGTTATGTCGATGGGCAGTCTCCCAGACAAACTCCCTAGCTGATAGCAGCCTGGGTGGGTTGTGCCAATGCCATGGGTAGGCAGGGCAGAGAGCAAAAAAAGCACAGCCAATTGCAGAGCTAGGAAGTTTCCTTGGGTCGGCATTTTGGTGCCAAGGGGCCTGAGGAGCACGGACTTTACATTTGTCTGAGCCAGGCAGAAAATGGTGACTCATTAACAATTGTAGTCTTTTCTGAAATTGAGATGAGGGTCTGTAAATAACAGTACGACATCATCAGTAGCAGCACACTCAAAGCCCTAGAAACCGACCCTAGCAAAAATAGGCTTTCCTTTTTCCACTCCCACCTGCTTGGCCAATAACTTCACTCATCCAATAGGAGAAACCACTTTAAACCAACAATAAACCTCCAAGTTTGAGCTCAAAATGCTCTTTATGACAAACAGAACCCATATCCACATTCCACACAGTGATTTCACCATCATAAAGAAAACTTCAGAGTGACCCAGCATACCTGAATTACTTATAAAATAAAATAAAATACACCAGCTTCACCTTTTTAAAATAATAAGCCATAAAACTGAGACAAAACACATCAACACATAACCAACAGTTAAAGACAACCTCAAAATGTCTAGAAAACAACAGGCAACCTCAAATAAAAAAAATACATAAATAAAAATAAGGTAAGGCTTTAGAAGCAAAACTGCAAACAAAGGTCTCATTATAGGTTGAGGAAGAGGAGGCAATAGAATTATCTGAGATGAAATTTAGGAGATAAGTTTACAGAGCTATACAAGAGCCTAAAGAACCCCAAGCAGAAACAAGGAAAACACAGACAGTTCTGTGGAGGAACTCAGGAAAATAATGCAGGACAGAGTAATAAGATTAATACACAATCAGAACTCATACAAAACCAGCTGTTAGAAATGCTGAAGATGAGTACCAAAATGCAGAACATGAGCACCAATACAACAGAATTACACAACACGGTAGAGGCACAAAAGAGTAGGTTATAACTGGCTGAAGAACACATATCCCAACTAGAAAACAAATCCCTGGACACTAGCCTGTATGAAGAAAATCAGAACAAAGATTTAAGAGAAATTAAGAGAATCTATAAGCATTATATGTGATGTCATGAGAAGAAATAATACAAGACTCTTTGGAATTCCAGAACAAGAAGAGGTGAAAAAAAAAAGACCACTGTGAGAATTGTGGAAGACCTGCTAACAGAAAGTTTCCCCCAATCATGTAGGTAGAAAAGATATTTGTCCAAGAAGCTCATAGAACCCCACACAAGATAGATCCCAAGAGAAAACCAACAAAGCATAGTATAATCAAACATTCCAAAAGCAAAGACAAAGAAAAAAAATTGAGAGCTGCCCAGGAAAAAACAAATATCAGTTATAATAATAAAACAGGTAGGCTGAGCTCTGATTACTCAGCAGAAACCATGCAGGCAAGAAGGCAATGGGATAGCATATGTAAAACACTGAAGGAAAAGAACTTACAACCAAGAATCCTATATTCACAAATGAGGGCAAAATCAAGGCATTCTCAGATAAACAGAAATTAAGGGATTTTGTGAAAACCAGACCAACCCTGCAAGAAATGTTTAAGGAAGTCCTTCCAGTACAAAACCCACAAAAGAGATCAACAAAACCAGGATACGTGAGCATCAAAACTAAAACCAAATCAGAAATAGATACTCAAAATAAGACCATAAAATATTATACCTTAAAAACCAAAGAGGTCAATCAGCACACAATAGCAAAGAGGACGTAAAACTATTTCCATTTGCAAATGATATGATCCTATGCATAGGAAACCCAAGGGACTCAATTAAAAGAAAAAGAAAAAAAAAAAAAAAACTACTGTAACCTATCACATGGAATAAAACTGCTGGGTAAAGATCCTCAAATGGAGAGGAAAACAGGACAATGTCTTTACAGTACAAAGTGTTCTAAAAATGTAGACAAAAGAGTACACCCCATGGTAAGCACAGAGAGAAGTAACAATTCTGTTAAGCAAATCCAGAAGGAAGGAAAACATATGGGTTTAATAAACACAAAAGCAACTACAGAGAAGAAAAGGGAGAAAGCATTAGCCAACAAACCAAACTCAGCACAGAAAAGTATAAGGACCAAAAAACACAAACAACATGAAAAAAAAAAAGAATGACAACAATCAACTCATACCTATCACTAATTACACTCAATGTGAATGGACTATATGCACCTATCAAGAGAAAGAGAGTGGAAGACTGAATAAGAAAAGAAGACTCATCAATATGCTGCCTACAAGAGAACAAACTTAGACACAATAATAACAACAAATTAAGAGTTAAGGGATGAAAATAATATACCAAGCCAATGGAAAGGAAAAAGGAGTAGGAGTAGCAAAATTGATTCCTGATAAAATAGACATTATGCTGAAAAACATAAGAGATAAGGAGGGACATTATATGATACTGGAAGGGCCAATTGACAAAGAAGATGTTACAATAATAAATATTTTTGCACCTAATGAAAGTGTTCCAAAATAAGTGAAACAAATATTAACAGAATCAAAAGGGATAATAGACAACTCTACAATAGTAGTTGGAGACTTTAACACACCACTTTCAAGGAGGGACAGGTCAACTGAAAAAAACTCAACAAGGATACAGAAGAACTCAACAGTGCAATCAACTAACTGGAACTCATAGACATATACAGAGCATTTCACCCAACATAAACACAGTTCACATTCTTTTCGAGTGCACAGTTTATGTTCTTCAGAATAGACCATAAACTAGAACATAAAACAAGCCTCAATAAGTGCAAAAGCAGTGAAATACTGCAAAGCATCTTCTCAAAACACAATGCTATAAAACTAGAAATTAATAATAGGAAGATCAAGGGAAAAATATCAAACGTGGAAGTTGAACAATACACTGCTCAAAAACTAGTGGGTCATAAAAGAAATTTTTTTAAAAAAATCCTACAAACTAGAATGAAGATACATCATATCAAAACCTATGGGACACAGAAAAATCAATCAATATAATCCACCACATAAACAATACAAGGAAAAGACCATATGATTACATCAACTGATTCAGAAAAGGCATTTGAAAAAATCCAAATCTGACATGGAATCCTACTAGAACTCTCAGCAAAACAGGGATAAAAGGGAAATTCCTCTACATAATAAAGGGTATATATGCAAAGCCAACAGCCAACATCATTATTAATGGAGAAAGACTCCAGGCATTCCCCTACAAATGGGAACGAGACAGGAATGCCCTCTATCATCACTTCTATTTAACATTGTATTGGAAGCCCTGGCCAGCACAATAAAGCAAGAAAGAGAAATAACAGGCATACAAATTGGCAAGAGGAACTAAAACTATCTCTATTTGTGGATGATATGATCCTGTACATAGAAAACCCAAGGGACTCAATAAAAAAACTACTGGAACTAATAGAGAGGTTCAGCAAACTGGCAGGATACAAGATCAACATACAAAAATCAGTTGGATTTCTCTACACCACCTATCAATCTTCTGATAAAGAAATAAGGGGAACAATACCATTCACTATCTCTGTGAAAAAGATAAAAAATCTAGGAATAAAACTCACCAGAGACACAAAAGACCTGTACAGAGAAAACTATAAAACCCTGCTACAAGATACAACAAGGGTACTACATAAATGGAAGAACATACCTTATTCATGGATGGGTAGACTAAACATTGTGAAAATGTCAATACTACCTAAAACAATCTATACATTTAACAAAATCCCAATCCAGATTTCAACAATATTTTTAAGGACTTGAAAAAACTAATTACAAATTCCACATGCAAAGGAAAGAGACCTCGAATAAGCAGAACACTTTGCAAGATGAAAAAACAAAGTGGGAAGTCTCATATTCCCAGATCTTAAAAACTACTGTACACATACAGTAGTCAAAACAGCATGGTGTTGGTACAATGATAGACAGATAGACCAATGGGACAGAATTGAAAGTCCAGATACAGACCATCCATCTGTGGACAACTGATCTTTGGCAGAGGTCTAAAGCCCATTAAAAGGGGAAGAGACAGCCTCTTTAACAAATGGTGCTGGCAAAACTGGATATCCACCTTAGAAAAATGAAACAAGAACCATACCTCACCCCATGCACAAAAACAAAGACTTAAATGTAAAACCCAAAACAATAAAATACATCAAAGATAAAATAGGGGCAAATCTGGGAGCCCTAATTTATGGCATAAGTAGACTGTCAAGCACAACCCAGAATGTGCAGGAGATAGAAGAGAAGCTAGATGACTGGACCTTTTAAAAATTGATTTTTGTGTGCATCAAAATACTTTGTCAAAAGGTTAAAAAGAAAACCTACAGATTGGGAGAAAATATTTATCTATTACATATCTGATAAAGGACTTATCTCCAAACTCTATATAAAACTTCAACTCCTCAACACCAAAAAGACAAATAACCTAATTCACAAAGGGGCAAAATACTTGAACAGACACTTCACCAAAGAAGATATACAGGCAGCCAAAAAACACATGAGAAACTGCTCACAATCGTTAATCATTAGAGAGATGCAAATCAAAACAACAATGAGATATCATTTAACCCCAGAAATAATATAGCAAAGTTCAACAGGTCAGAAAGTAACAAATGTCGGTGAGGTGGAAAGATTGGACCTCTTGTACGTGGCTGGTGGGATTGTTAAATGGTACAACCATTGTGGCAAACATATTGCATTTCCTTCAAAAACTAAAAGTAGAAGTACCATTTGACCCAACAATCCCATTAGTAGGAATATATTCTAAATAGGTGAGATAAAGTGCATGAACAGGCATATGTACACCCATGTTCATGGCAGCACAATTCACCATAGCAAAGAGATGGAAACAAGCTAAATGTCCATCAACGGATGAGTGCATAACCAAACTATGGTATATCCTCACAATGGAATACTATGCCACATTAGAGAACAATGTGGGATACATGAATCATCTTGCAATGAGGATGAACCTGGAGGATATTATGCTGAGTGAAATAAGTCAATTGCAGAAGGACAAGTACTGTATTAGCTCATTACTGTAAAAAGTCAGAGAAGAGTTGCTTGCAAAAAGGAATTCATCTAGTAGATTACTGGGATGCAGAGGGAGGGGAGGGATTAATTTCAGGCTAGTGGGGGCCTACATGCTGACATGGGTAGGGAGAGTGGTATACAGGAAGGATATATGACAAGAATAATAACATTATTAAATTGGAGGACACCAAATTGTGCACATAAGAGATAGACAATGGACACTAATACCAACCAATGTGTCCACAATACTGCAATTGCTATTAACACCAACCACTGGGCTATAGAGAAAACACATAAACACCTGAGATGATCAGACAGGGTCAGTGAACAGAAGTATACTCTAGACCAAGATAGATTCAGCTGAGGCTAATCTTGCACAGCACCAGTGATACAAAATACCTGCAGTCCTTACAGAAACAATAGAAGACAGACACAGAGTAATCCCTCACAGACATCCA
>NW_006922720.1:49857-52512 GCF_000298275.1 Orycteropus afer afer | reverse complement strand
TAAATAAATGAACGAACAAACAAATAAATAAATGAAATAAAAACCAATGGCATTTAGAAGCAATCAACCCTAGGACACGATGGCCCTTGAGACCAGAAGAACTAGATGGTGCCCTGGTACCAAAGCCAACCACTCAGGAAAGGATCAGATTTGGAGATCTTGGGTAGAATGAGAGGGAAAATATGGAACAAAATCCAAAAACTCAATAATGACCAGAATTAGTGGCCAGATGAAATCTGGTGAACCTCCCAATACTATGGCCATGCAATACATTCTACACCTGGAATAAAACTCAACCCCAGGGGCGGGCTCTCAGCCCAATATTTAACAGGATGTATAAGCAGACAACTCAACCCAGTGGATGATGTATCCACATACTCCATGGTAATACATCCCTTAGAGCAATAGACCATGGGACACCAGAGGATCAACATTCAAATTCAGGAAATGCAGGACAAACAGGAGTGCATATATATGAGAGTTACAGGGTAGTGAGCGGAGAAGACTGGGTTAGGTTTGGACATGGCGAATGAGGAATGAAACTAAGTGTACACATTACGTTGAATGTAAAACAAGCTCTTAAAAGAAAAAAAAAAATCAGTGTTGTGATAGCTGGGGTTGTGTGTCAACTTGGCTGGAGCATGATTCTGAGTGGTGTAAGTAAACAGTTTTGATGTGGTTATTCTCATAATAAGATTGGATGTATATGTTTTGAGCAGCCAATCCATTGACAGGGAGTTTCCCTAGGGGTGTGGCCTGCTGCCAATATATATATATATGGTCATCCTGGGAAAAAGACAGGCTCTTATGTGGATCTGCATCCTTTTTTTCTGCCTAAGCTGTCATGAATGAACAATCCACCATTCAGCCTAGTGAGACTGGATTAGTCAACAGGCAGTATATCACCTGCCAACACTGAGCTCATCAGCCCCTACAGCTGTGTGAGTCAGGAAAAGCCTCCAGCTTGACATTTGATGCAGGAATTTGGGACATGCCAGCTTCTATAAATGTGTTAGCCATATTCTCAAGGTAATTTTTTTTTCTCTATATATAAGCTTTATTGGTTTTATTTCTCTAGAGAAGCAGCTTAAAGCAAGGGTTAATTTTTTTTTTTTATCATATCCCTTTCTGTATCTATTGAAATTATCATTTTCCTCTTTATTTTGTTATATAGTGTTTGGCTTTGAATGCTAAACCAAGCTTGCATTAATGCAGTAAACACTACTTAGTTGTAATGTAGTTTTTAAAATGAATTTTTAGGAAGCATTCCCGCAAGATGGCAGACTAGGAAGAAGGATTGCACAGACCCTCTTCAACAAAGAAAAGGGAAACACAGACACAGAAGATAATCTTGGACCCCTGACCCTTGAAGGGAAGGATACAGAAGTGGACTAAACCCCAACTAGCAGAAGAATTTGTGTGAAAATACCAAAAAAGGAGACATATGGAGCTGCAGTCTACCAGTGACCTGAGCAACCCTGACGGCACAGACAGCTTGGATATTCCCAAGTGGTGCAACCCCAATGACACTTAGGGCCTACAAGACTTAAAAGGTATGACATTCTTCTTGTTATTACACCCTACACCCACTTGGTAAACAGAGGTGTGGCCATGCCCACTCCCACCTACCTTCTAGGCCCACAAGAACTCCATCACAGTCTGTGTGCTCAGATGGAGCCTGGGATGCCCTACCCAATCCTCCACTGATTTTTTTTTCTCTTTTGTTTCTTTTCAATAATTTCTTTTTCACTTTCTTTTCCCCGGTGATTAGTTTGCTTGTGTTTGTCCATTTCAAACAAACTGATATTATTAATACTTTTGTCCTTTTTATTATTATTCTTAATCTTTCCCTACCAAGTCCTAGTTTTTAGCATTTTTCTTTTCCCTGTGCCTGGTTGAAATTCAGCAACCCCTCGCCCCCACCCAATTTAAGTGTTTGTTTGTTTCTTTTGTTTTGCTTCTTCCCCACCCCTTTTTTTTTCTTTTTCTTTTCTCATGACTAACCCCATTCCTTGTTTTTCTTTTTTGCATTCTTCCTATTTTTTCTTCATTTATTATTCTCCTTCCCTGCCTTTTTTTCATCTTAGTACCCTATCCCAGATATTGCAGGTTTGCTTTTTTTTTTTTTTTTTTTTTTTTTTTTGTTATTGTTCCTGTGTGATTACATGGTGTGTTTTTCGTCCATGGGCTTTTAGTTTTTTGATGGTTGTTCAATTGTAATTTGTGTCCAACTGAGTGGGAGATGAAAATAGTCCTCATAAGACACAACTACACCCACACCTCCTGCGACTTCACACACTGAGCGACAGCCACCTCCTCCTTCTCCACCAATGAGCAAATGATAAAAACCCATCAAGAAGAGCCTGAACCACCCTTGGCTGCTCTTCACAAACAGTAAACAGAGATCTAAATACAAGAACGTCACAATGTCTCGGAAACAACAGCCCATCACAGTCCACACAAAGAAGCAGAATAAAATAGTAAAAACAAGGGAGCAGTATACAGACCCAGAACACATACCTGAGGAAGAAGCAGCACTGGAACTCTCCAATAAGGAATTCAAAATAATTATCTTTAGGTATGTTCAAAGGAATGAGAGACAGACCAAAGAAAACACAGAAAAAAACTTACAAGAATTTTGGAAGAAAATACAAG
>NW_006922720.1:48253-49737 GCF_000298275.1 Orycteropus afer afer | reverse complement strand
TGGAATTGAACCCATATCTGTGGTTTCCAGCCTAACAAAGTACAGGCATGTGAGTTAAACATTTACCTCAAGAAGACACATGCCCTGCAGAGAACGATCATGGGAGAAGGAAGGGCTGCGTATGCACAGGGAGACAGCTCAAGGGGCAGGAGAGTATGGAGGGATGGACACTGAGAAGAAGTAACTATGGGGAGGAAGTGGAAGGGGAGCTGTTGCATTGTGGTAAACTGTGGTCAATGACTTAAGACAAAGTATATGTGAACTGCTGTATAGAAAGTGAATTTGCTCTGTAAATCTTCATGCAAATGACAATAAATAATAATGATAAAGAAATCATACACAAGCAACAATTAGAAATCCAGAAGAACACAAAAATCTACTTCTGTAGAGGTACCGTCTCAGAAACCAAAGGAGGGTTACTATGAGTTGGATTTGACTTGCTGGCAGTGAGTTGACATAACACATTGGGAGAACAAGAGAATAGGTTAGAACTGGCTGAAGAACTCATTTCCCAGCTAGAAGACAAACCCTTGGATGCCAGCTTGTATGAGGAAAATTGAGATCAAAGCTTTAAGAGAAATGAAGGAAACCTAAGAGTTATATGCGATGGCATGAAAAGAAATAACATATGCCTGATTGGAATCCCAGAACAAGAGGAAGAAAAAAGAAAATTTTCAAAGACTTGCTAACAGGAAAATTCCCCCATAACATGAAAGAAGAAAAGATATCCATCCAAGCAGTTCAATGAGCCCCATAAATAACTGACCCCAAGAAAAAGTCATCAAAACATATTATAATCAAATTTTCCAAAGCCAAACACAAAGAAAAACTCTTGGAAGCAGCTCAGGGAAAACGAAATATTACCTACTGTGATATTTGAAGCTGTGTGTCAACTTGGCTGGACCACCATTCTGTGTGGTTTGGGCAATTGCGATGTGGACTTTTCTCTTGATGGCATCAGATGTTTATGTTTTGAGCAGCCAATCCTTTGAAGGGGAGTTTCCTAGGTGCGTGGCCTGCTTCCAGTATATCTGTGGACATCCTGGGAAAAGAGACTCTCCTGTTCCACGGATCAGGATTCTGTTGTATTGCTTAGAACTGTCCATGATGACCAATCCACCATTTGTCCTGGAGATCCTGGATTCATCATTCGTTGGAGTCAACAGCCAGTATACTGCCTGCCAACCTTGAGGTCCTCAGCCTCTGAAGCTGTGTGAATCAGGGAAAGCCTCCAGCTTGACATTGACCCAAGAACTTTGGACTTGCCAGCTTCTCTGAGTGTGTGAGCCATTCTCCTAAGTTCTCTGCAATGTTGCTGTTGTTGTTGTTAGGTGCCCTCAAGTCGTTTCCAACTCATAACGACCCCATGCACAGCAGAGCGAAACACTGCCCAATCCTGCCCCAGCTCGACAATCCCTGCTATACTTGAGCCCATCATCGCAGCCACCATGTCAATCCATCTAGTTGAAGGCCTCCTCCTCTTT